>NW_006239319.1:0-46176 GCF_000226075.1 Solanum tuberosum | reverse complement strand
TTGAATCTTTTGAATTTGAAAAAAAATATATTAACATGTCATTTAATCTTATGATATTTTACTTTTCATGTGAAATATTTTTAACTAATAAATTGTTAATATGAAAAATATATTAATATGTCAATACAACATAAAAATAATAAAGGACAAATATGTAAAAATATTTCAACTATTTGATGTTTCATGAAATTAAATTAATCATAAATTTATATATAGCCGCACAACGCGCGGTACGTATCTGTTGCTTTTCATTCACACAAATACTGAATAACTCTGCTCAGACGAAAATTGTTTGTATCAATTATACTCCAACTCCTTAAGATTTTCTTCAGAAGCATCAATAGTTGGAAGTTTTATCCTAAGTTGTTCTACATTTTCTTGATATTTTCCAGATGAGAAAACAAGATAGCAATAATCATCTTGGTAACTATCACTAACCAAGCTATAAAGTTGTTGTCCTGCTGCAAAGCCACCAAGAAGTTGATATGATCTTTCTGATTGATCCATAGTTACACAAATATCATCACCACAAGCAGCAACTTCTATTTGTGTTCTATAGATGAAATCCAAAACTTGTGAAATTTCTTTTTCAAACTCATAAAATGGTCCATTTTCAAAGTTGAATTTTCTAAGCTTACATAGTCCTTCTCCCAATTCCATCATTGCTCCTTTGTGATTTTTGTTGAATAAGTGATGGAATCCTACAGCACATTGAAGAATTCCGTGGAGTAGAGTTCGAATCGGCTCTTGGGATTCGTTCCAAAGGGCTTCAAGAACATCGTGACATCTGTCAGAGGTGGCAAAATAAATTCATATTTCAGTAACATGTTTAATCCGCCTAACTATAAACGGATTGACATTGGGGTTATTTGCATAAAATTCATTTTTTTATAAGAATTTAAATTTTGTTCCCGTTTGCCCAGTAGACTAAATTTATCTGTCATAAAAGAAAAAATGTTTAAACTGCTTTCAAAGACCACGAAATTTATAGCCTGTTTGGCTAAATTTTTGAGAGGTCAAATAAGTAAAAATAATAAATGAGGGGAGTAACAAAAACTGTTTTCCAAAAGTAAAAAAGTAATTTTTTTCCAAAATTACTTTTTTGAAAAATACATTTATAACTTACTTTTATAAAGATTGACCAAATAATATTTTTTTCTCAAAAGTGTCTTAAAAGTTTATTCATCAAATACAAATAATTTCTTACCAAAATACTTTTTTAAAAATTACTTTTCAAAATAAGTTGATTTTAAAAATTTGACCAAGTAGAACTTGAAAACATAATTTAAAAGAGTAACCTCAAAAGAAATTAAAAGGGGTCTAAATAGTCTAACGTGACAAGTCAAAATGCAAATCCAGTCCAGATATACATTATCAAATTAAGCAATTGGGAATTGTGTGAATTAACTAAACTAATAATTTAAGAAAAATAGATTAACTTTCACAATTATTATTTTTTATAAAAAAGATAGATAAGGAAAGGAGAATGGTCATATTAGACTGAACCAATTTTGACCTAAGCAAACTTGGAAAACATTACATAACGAATCATTTTATAATTTGTTATTTTTACCTGTAATAATCTCTGCTATTAAAAAGCGCCACAGCTTCTTGGAAATTATAGTTTTTCGATTTATGATCATCTTCGTCCTCCACAAAACTCCTTCGAGAAAAAAGGCGATAACTATATGATGATGGTGAAGTGTAATTGGTCTCCTTGAATTGATGATAATATAATTGGTTATGGAAATGAACCTTTGAGTATGGAAAATTAGAGAGTGAAGATATGTTAGTAAAAGATATTAGAGTTTGATTGAATTTTGGGAGACTGATAGAAATGTTATTAGCCATAGAAGAATGATTTTCCTAGCTGCATCTTTTTTGTCTCTTTTATTGTGATGGTTTTTAATTTGTGGTTCATTTTTTCTCACTTCAAAAATCAGATATTGCTTTTAAAAAAATCTCCCAAGATTTTTCCTTTAAATGTAGGGAAAGTTACACATTTAACAAGTCAATCAAAAATAATGAATTACATTCGATAGTCAAGTATACGGAAAAAAATGTGTTTTCTCTGATTTGTTTGTTTGACTTTCCATTTTAGTCTATTTTAAAAAAAATATCGCTTTTCTTTTTCTGCAACTCTTTAATTTTGATTTTTCATATAAAATATTTAATATCGGTAGATTAAAGGATAATTTGATAATAATGCAATTTAAGTTTCTTACCTTTTGTTCAGAAAATAATTATAACAATTTATTTTCTAAGAAAATAAAAATATAAAACTTGACTTATGTTTTAAAAAAATAATATCTTCTTCGTATCATTTAATTTAAGTATCTTAATTTTCTTTTAGAAAGTAATAATTCATTTGGGATGGTGCATACTCGGGTATTTCCTAGCACTTTCTATTTGTGGAATATTATCTAAGGCCCAACCTGTTAGGAATAGAACTCCCAAAAAATAAAATATTTACTTTTAAATGTATCGTTACTTTCATATCCTCTTTTTATTTTAAAATGATATATATTAAATTTTTTTGCGCGCTGACATCATGTTGATATCAGCGCCCACCCTTTTTTTCCTCTTCGATGCTATTACAATATATGGATACACTCTGGTGATATCAAAGAGTAATTGAGCAATGTCTTCATTGAAGGATTGTTTCTTCCTCCTTGATACCATCAAAGTATAATATATTCTGGTGGTATCAATGAGTAGTTGAACAATGTTTTCTTTGAGGTTTGCTTCAGTCTTTCGATAAGATTATTCAATCATCCATTATATCATTACGATATATCTACATATTGTCGTGGTATCATGGAGGTATGTTTCAATTCCTCAATATTTTAATTTTAAAAAATATAAGAATATAATTTCTACTAATTTAGAGTTTAATAAATAAGATTGTAACCAACATGGGTTGTGGTGCACTGATAAGAGTGTTTCACCCTTAACCAGAGATCTCGGGTTCGAGCCCTGAGTATGGAGAAAATCTTGTTGGGAGCGTCACCCCCGAATGGGCCCTGCAGTGCGCGATCTAGATTTAGTTGATGCTCCTATGTGGGCTCCGGACACCGAGTGGAAAACAAAAATAAAAATAAAAATTGTGACTTCAATATTTTTCTCTTAATTGTTTCTTATTTATTTCTTTTTTAAAAAGTCAATCCTATATGATACTGATAGTGGAAGAAAATAACAATTTACGTTTGCGGCACGTCAAAATCAAGCTTTGAAGAAGCTTTAATAGATAATGGAGTCTGACAATCCCAACCAACTCAAAATCTCCTCTTAACACTCCCAAATTTTATATATGAGCTCCGCTCGATGTTTCAAATCTTTCAATATATTATTCACTCAAAACAATTCACATTTGCAGCACGCCAAAATTCAAAATCAAGCTTTAATGATTGAACATTTTTGGCACACAATTGGTTGTCAAACATAGGTAACCTTTTGTTCCATGCCCCTCTAATTCCTAAATAGCCATACTCAGGTAGAGTTGATCCAATCTGTACTTCTACTACTTGTGAACTAATATCCTCCTCTACAACTTCACATATTTTCAGTGTTACATACTCTCATAATTAATCCGGCTTCTACTGTTTTTAAAATTTAAAACCAAATCGAATATTAATTTACAACACACCCATGTTTTCATAAATTGAAGAATTTTTATATTTATGAGAAAAAAATACAATTAAATAAATTCCAAATTATATATCTAAATAAAATTTCAACTTGAAATCAAATCATTTCCAAAAAATCATTCTGCAATTTTAAATCTATACAAAAGAATTTTCCTACACCTCAAAAATAAGAACACTCCTGTAAGGACAAAAATAAAAAACAGTTGAAACTAGACTTGTTGGGGTACTCAGAAAAGAGAACCCCTCCAAAAATTGGTGTATGCCACTAATTGCAGCGCACACACGGTATTCTTTAGTAAAAGGCGAAAGAATAGTTCGCTCTGTGCTCACTGCGTGGCTGCGTAAGTTTTGGTACGGTTTGATGTGTTTGTTTTATATTACAACAAAGTTTATATTTACTTATTATTCGACGGTGTGGTACTTGCCTCACTCCTTTAATATCTGTATGAACGAAAACTAATTTTTAACATTATATATGCTGTGTGATTGTTTGGTGCAGACTCAGCTTTGCCTCTTTTGTGGTTACTTTAAGTTGGTGTTGTAATGGCATTGAGTAATGCCGAACTCGCAATTTCAAGGTTGAGAAGGAACGACTATATAAAAAAAAATTAAAAAATTAGTAGCAATAAATATGCACATTAACAAAGAATGCTAAAAATTTTACCATTAGATGAGTACTAACATGTAATTGTCACTAGTATAATTACCTATAAAAAAAATAAAAAAAATTCAAGTGAAGGGTCTATATTCTGTTTTCAACAAACTAGAATCTCAATTAAATTTTATTGAAGAATTGGGAAGGGGCCGCGCAAACGCGTGCCCCACTATCACAAATTATGACATAGGCTAGACCACTTGGTCCGACCTTAGGCGGGCACCCTTCCAAAGTGCAATGGAAGTCACCAGCTTAGGCCATGAGTCTTAGGGGTCGTTTGGTTTGAAAATGAGTTATGATGGGATATGTTATGTTGGAATTAGTTATGATGGGATAAGTTGTGCTGGAATTAGTTCTTATTCAGTGTTTGGTTTGTTGTATTCAAAATAATATATATTGATAAATTTTAAAAACAAGTTGTTTGTTTACAAAATTACCCTTCACTTTATTTAATTTTTTAAATTTTCTTTGCGAGCTTTAGTTATTTATTTTTTAAATAAACTTTATTTTATTTAACATAAATATTTTTGTTTATGTATTCCCATGATAAGTGCCATGTGTATTTAAAAAATATAACTTTTTTTTATTTAGCTTAAAAATTGAACTTCCCTCTTTAGTTTGTTAAAGAGAAGAAAATTTAATGAGAAATCAAAATAAATAAACATAGTCAAATAAAAATTATATTTATATAGTGTTAAATTTTTTTAATAGAAAAATATGAATGATTATCATAAAAATAAGAAGTAGTAAATATTATTATACATGATATTAAAAATAATGTAAATATAAATAAATGTGAAAAATGATGTATAAAAGGATTTAAAGGGATATATTTGTCATTTACCTATTTTATCCCGAGATAAATTATCCCGGGATTACTATATCACCCAATGTGAGGGATAACTTATCCCGGTACTAATTCATAATCTTGGGATAAGTTATCCCAAGCTTTCCAACCAAACAAGGAAATAAAGGGTACTTAAAATTTATCCCGGGATTTACTTCCCTTATCCATTACACCAAACGACCCATTATTGATTTCCCATTGACCCCGTCCAGGTAAGTATGTTTCATGTGGGTCCTTCCTATCCTTTTATATCCATCCAGATTCTGTTTTCCTTCGTTTCAGTCGATGAGGGACATTTTGCCCTTGATTTATTTTTTCAACTTATAACACCACATAAACAACAAACACATCTTTACAGCTCTCTTAAAAGAACAATGACATACTCATGGACAAATAACGTTATGTTAGCCAAGAACTACTACGAACCAGGAACAAAAATGACGTTAAAAAAATATTTTAGTGACAATGAATGTCGAAATTCATGTGTTATAGGGCCTTTATTCGATATCTCAGGTTAACGACATTAGCTGAGTCTGGAGCAATTGATTAATTATTTTTTGCTCTTACAGTACATATAAATCACTTTGTAAATACAAAAACTAAACCAATAAAAACATGTTCAATTTTTACAATTGAACCCCAAGTTTAGCAGACACCATGTATTAGTAACCAGAAATAAGAAAAAAATGTTTAAAAATTGGGTAGGGGCCACATGGATTGAATAGAGTCCCACAGTGCTACAAATTATAACATAGGCTCTACTATTTGGGTCAACCTTAGGCAAGCGCCCCTGCAATGCAATAAAGGTCACCAACTTCGGTCATGGGTCTTGTTGATCGCTCATTAATTGTATCAACCGGTGAGGTTGCCCTTGTTTTCCCTGTATTCGTATTTCATAACAAAAATACCTCCACTTTCTGTTTGATTTCATGTTTTTTTTCCTTTAATTTATAGCACTTAATATGTGCAATAAACAAATCTTCTCGGATCTCTTAAGAGAAAAAATGCCACTCTTGGAAAAGGTTTGACAAAATTTTGTTTTAGAATTGGGTAGGGGCCGCACAAACACAGGCCCCCGCTGCAACAAATTATGATGTAGGCTCGTCCACTTAGGCCGACCTTAAGCGGACACCCCTCCAAAGTGCAATGGAGGTCACCAACCTAGGCCATAGGCCTTATTGATCACCCGTTGACCCCGTCCATGTAAGTATGTTTCTTGTAGCTCATACCTTTTTTCTTATACCCATTTTAATCCCTTTATTCCTTTGTTTCAGCCGATGAGGGACATGTTACCCTTGATTATATTTTTTTTCATTTATAGCACCACATAGACAACAAACAGGATGACTAATTCATCTCTCTTTGCCATTGTAAGTGGAACATATGGAAGGTGAAAGACAGGCCTCACAACTCCCGAGTTGAGCTAAAGCTGTATCCATGGCAAACCCGCACAGACCCGCAAACATACTAACCCTCCTTGCTCCGTCCCACATAACAAAAAATTGTGTTTTCAATCCACCCCGCCCCACATAACAAAAAATTGTGTTTTCAATCAGCCCCACATAGACCCGCTCCACTTCATGCCGCATAGTTTTTTTTTTTTTCTTAATTGAGTTTCACTTAACAAATAAAATTCATAAAACTTTTTTTTATTTTTCTGCTAAATAAATAAACTTGTAACTGTTATACTATTTCCTACTAGCATATACATAGATAGAGAGATCATTGTCTCAATCATGTAGTTGGGGAAATAAATATTTTTTCTTGTTTGATAGAAAGGGTTAGTGAATCTGTGGGTCAAGCTTATGTTTCATTTAGTTTCTAAATTATTATTTTTGTCAAACACAAAATAATACAATTTCAAGAAAATTATAAGGCTTCATTATAGTGTAGCTTAAGTGTTTCCAGAAAATTATAGTGTAGCTTAAGTGTTAAAATATTTGAAAAAAAACAGTGATAAAGTAGCTAAAGAGAGAAGCCTGGACTAACTTATGAATATTTTTCTCAATATTAGAAACTAATTAAGTGAAATTGAGTAGCTGAAATCTTGTAGAACATCTCATTGAGAACTAAATAAATGATTGATATCAATGAAAATATAAAACAATGTTTTTTTTTTTTGTTATATAAAACAATGTCAAGTTTTGTAAAGTGAACTCCATCAAAAACTTGAAGCAAAAGAAAGTGGAAGAAAGTGGCGAGCATATATTGAGAGGGAGTTGCAATTTTCACAACCCGCACCCACCTTACCTTCCTTAAAAGAAGTTTCAACCCACCTCGGACCGCACCCGCATAAAGCCATACCCGCCCTGCCCCACATAAGGTAACCCCCCTTGCCATCCCTACAATTGGTTGTCAAACATAGGTAACTTTTGTTCCATCACACTGTCCCTCTCAGGGAGAGTTGATCCAATCTTTACTTCTACTACTTATGAGCTGATATCCTCCTCTACAACTTCACATATTTTCATGTGTTACATACTCGTAAATAATCCGGCTTCTACTTTTTTATAAATTTAAAATCAAACCGAATGTTAATTTGAAACACCCCCTTGTTTTCATAAATTGAAGAATTTTCATATTTATGAGAAAAAAAATATAGTTAAAGAAAATTCAAATTATATATCTATATAAAATTTCGACTTCAAATCAACCAAAGCATTTCCAAGAAACATTCTGCAATTTTAAATCTATATAAAAGAATTTTCATACCTTCAAAATAATAATAACACTCTTGTAAGAACAAAAATAAAAAATTGTTGAAACTAGATTTATTGGGGTACTCAAAAAAGAGAACCCCTCCAAAAATTGGTGTATGCCACTAATTGCAGCGCGCACACGATATTCTTTAGTAAAAGGCGAAAGAATAGTTCGCTTTGTGCTCACTGCGTGGCTGCGTAAGTTTTGCTACGAATTTATGTGTTTGTTTTATATTACGACAAAGTTTGTATTTACTTATTATTCAACGTGTGGTACTTGCCTCACTCCTTTAATATCTATATGAACAAAAATAATCATGTTTCTTGATGATTTTGAATATATGGTCACAAGCTGATCGATGAAATGTCACATAGAATATTTTGGCCAGTATCATGAATATACTTGAATTGTGCACGAAGTCAGAATTTTTACTAATGAAATTCAAAAATAGAAAAAAGTACACACAAAAAAGGCAAGAGGATTCAATAATAAAAATAATTTTAACATTATATATGCGGTGTGATTTTTTGGTGAAGGCTCAGGTTTGCCTCTTTTGTGGTTACTTTAAGTTGGAGTTGTAATGGCATTGAGTAATATAAGGATCGTTGTGTCTCGAGTAGGAATGGCAATGGGGTTGAGCTTAATCCGCAAAATTTTTAACCCATCCCGTTCTATCTTGCATAACAATTTTTTTCATTTTCAACCTACCCCGCATGGATCCGCCCCGCGCCCCACATAATTCTTTTTTTCTATTTAAGTTTGATATAAAATTCATAAAAATAAATTCATTTTTCATCAAGTTATATTAATTTAATAGATAATTACTTAAAAAATTATTTGTTAGAGGTCAATTGGGAAACATGTAAGAAATCGTATTATTTTTTATTGAACTATTTTCCTTTACTATCTTGAATATTTTAGTAGCTTTAAAAAAATTATCTTAATAAATAATGCTCTATCACTCTTATAACATGTAAAAAGTTAAAATTAAATTTGAACCCGCATAAAATCACACACATCCGCAACCGCCCCAGCCCGCATTAGTTTCAAACAACACACTTCAACCCGCCCTGCACAACCTTAAACTCATCCCTCCTCGCATAGCCTTAAACCCACCCTGTCACGCATTTGCCCCCGCCCCATTGCCATCCCTAGTCTCAAGCTAAGATTTTGAAACCAACACAAAGTGGAGTGGATAGGGTTTAAGCCAACACTACCTTGTGTTCTGCCGAACTCGTAATTTCAGTTGAAAGTTGAGAGGGAAACACTACAACAAGAAAAGTTTTTAGCAACAATAAATATGCATATTAACAAAGAATGCTAAAAAATTTACCATTAGATGAGTACTAACATGTAATTGTCACTAGTATAATTACCTCTAAAAATTAAAATTAAAATTAAGCGCACAACTGGACTACTTTCAAGTGAAGGGCCTGCATTCTATTTTCAACAAACTAGAATCTCAATTAAATTTTGTTTAAGAATTGGGAAGGAGCCGCGCGGCAGACCCCCACTATCACCAATTATGACGTAGGCTCAATCACTTGGGCCGACCTTAGGCGGAGATCCTTCCAAAGTGCAATGGAAGTCAACAGCCTAGGCCATGGGTCTTATTGATCGCCCATTGACCCCATCCTGGTAAGTATGTTTCATGTGGCTCCTTCCTATCCTTTTATATCCATCCAGATTCTGTTTTCTTCATTTCAGTCGATGAGGAACATTTTGCCCTTGATTTTATTTTTCAACTTATAGCACCACATAAACAACAAACACATCTTTACAGCTCTCTTAAAAGCACTTAATATGCACAATAAACAAATCTTTTTCGGATCTCTTAAGAGAAAAAATGCCACTCTTGGAAAAGTTTTAACAAAATAATAAAATCTTATGAACCCTGGTATATGAGCAAATCATGTAACTTCCATTTTGCTCTTTCTTCACCAAAGTCCACATTTCTCCTACATAAGATGATTTCTAGGAGTAGAACACAAAAAGCTTGATTGGTATGTCCCGAAACCATTATGGTGCAACATATCCTTTCGTTCCTCTTGTCAATTATCGCTGTTTGAGTCTCGGGTTGATCCATCTTCAGTAACTTTGCTAATCCAAAATCTGATATTCTTGGATCATCAAGAAGTGTATATGTTCTTTAGGCGTTAGGTCACAATGGATGATCCGTGTGCTACACGAGCACCCGTGCAAATACAAGAGTCCCCTGGAGATCCCAAGCTACATGAGCCTCTGATTCCGTATATGTCAATGTTAGATCACCAAAAAGGAAACTTGCTAATGTCCCATTATTCAACAACTCATACACAAACAATCTGCAAAGTGTTTTCCATAAATAAAATGGCTTATAGTTTTTCATCTTTTGTGTATCTATAAGCTACAGCAAGAATGCTGGACTCAATGAGTTTGTCCAAGTTTGCTTTTGGCAATGACATTATTCACTGGAAGTTTACTTCTATAACAAGGTGAAATATGTTAAAATTTTGTTTTAGAATTGGGTAGGGGCCGCACGAACGTAGGCCCCCGCTGCAGCAAATTATGACGTAGGCTCGACCACTTGGGCCGACCTTAGGCGGGCACCCCTCCAGAGTGCAATGGAGGTCACCAACCTAGGTCATGGGCCTTATTGATCACCCATTGACCCCGTTCAAGTAAGTATGTTTCTTGGAGCTCATACCTTTTTTCTTATACCAATTTTAATCCCTTTATTCCTTTGTTCCAGTCGATGAGGGACATGTTACCCTTGATTATATTTTTTCATTTATAGCACCACATAGACAACAAACAGGATGACTAATTCATCTCTCTTTGCCTTTGTAAGTGGAACATATGGAAGGCGAAAGACAGGCCTCACAACTCCGAGTTGAGCTAAAGCTCTATCCATGGCAATGGGGTTTGGCTCATGAAAGAACCATTCAACCCATGCAATTTTGTTTTTTTTCTTTATTCTTATGGTAAATGGAGAGACTTATTGCAAGAAAGTTTTGTTTAAAAGTAGCATATTCTTCTTTTGATTTTCAATCCTTTCTCTGTTTCATCTTTCTTAACCAAACAATCTTTTGCTTCATCTTGCTCAATTACTTATACACCCCACACGCATCCGTCAACATTTCTAAAGAGTACAAGCAACATAGGCTAAACCTGATTGCTTAACAGCAATAACAAGATTCCATAATGCTCACTGCCAAAATATCATCTATCTCATTTAGGACCCTTAAACATCAAAGAATCAAGCAACTGAAACATTTGGAGAAAAAAAAAAGTATCAAATACACCTGACCATCTTATTCCATACATGGAAGGCAAAATTTCAAACTTAATGAGTGACCAATCTAATTTCAACTGATTCTATCATACTTCAAAGTTTTAGCTGAACTAAGAATAGTCGCACACAATGAAAGTTATGACATGAATCTTAGATACCAGCCCATACGATGATGTCAAGAAATAAAGTGGTCAGCATTATTAAGCTATTTTCATATTCATCTACAGCTCTTTGTTTGGACAACCAAGCCTCAGTTGGTAACAATTCACGATCACAAAACATCTATTGGACTCAGTTTTAGTGTTCTATTTGGATATTGTATATTTTCTAGAGACTGATGTAGCTACTATTACTCTGGCAACGCAATATTCCAGAATCGTCTAGTCCCAAATGCAACAAACCTCACTGAATCCTAACAGATCATCAATTCTCAAAGAGAACTCATGCTTTCACCAAATAAGATATAAGCATAGTAATTTTCCTCAATATATTTTTTTTAAAAAAAAACAAAAAAAGCTTCTCTAATTCAATGAATGAGCATTAGAAAACTTTTCGGGATGATGAGGCTTTCTTGGTTTCTTTAACTTTCTTCTGTTTTGATAAGTCTATTAGTTTCTTTCACTTTAATCCTTTTTCCAAAAAGAAATGTAAATGTTAGAGCAATAATGACAGAAATCAGTTGGGTTGTTAAGCCCTATGAACGAAATGAAAGAAAAATGTAAGGAAGTCTGCAAACATGTCACAAAGAAGCAGTAAAAGTATACATTACGTGCCACAAAGGAGCAGCGAGTACATGGGTAATCTCACTAACTGGCTTAAAAATCCATGAGAACATATGAAATGCTTCATTCATTTGTTTATTCTTTTTTACTTTTTAATAGGAAAAATACTGGAACCAATAGTAGAATTCTAATTAACGATATAAAACGGATAAACTATTGTTTACAGGATTACAGAGGCTGAAATGGAAAGGAATGCAGATTAAAGTCAAATAGAGTTTCAGAACCATCACAAGGCTAGATGGTGAATCAGTTATCAGGTTAACGTCGTTTAAGTATGACTAGTCTCAACTGACAGCTAAAACTCCTAAGAACAGAGCTGAATTAAGATATAGTAATACAGGCGTAAGCATGAGAAGAAAGTACAGGAAATTGAACTCTACATAGCATTAAGGGGCAGTTCAGAGAGAAAGAAAGTCGGAAAAAGGGAAGAACGTTAGAACACGAACCTGAAAAGTAGTTTTGAGTGTTTCATCAACTGCTTAAAATGAAAGGGGTCAGGAACAGCAAATTAACAGTGTTGAAGGAGATATCAAGAGAGAGTAGTATATTTATTACCTTGCTCCATTAAAGCTTCAAAGTCTGTGATCGTTTCTTCTGAAATCACACACATGGCAGAGCTCGTTGAATTAGGGATAGTACTGCTCTAATTCAGCCTAAACCTATGCTTATTACTCCTATAATGGCCAAAACCACCCAATCGACACTTCAATTTTGGTGGCACTTTCTTGAGTAAGTTCTTTATACGTCACCACATTACCATGAGTAAATACTTTCCTTCCTAAAGTGAACCAATGTGACAGTATGTGCAAGTTAATTGACTTTAGGAGAATAAATTACATGCTTCCTTCCTCAAACCCCTCTTGTTTAGAAAGAATAAACCAAGTGCTTTCCCTCATCTTTAAAGACATTTATATTTCAAATTTGTAGTTAATTCCTTTAAATATTCACCAATTATACAAAACTTGAAAGAGCATGTTCTTGTCACCATCTATCCGTCAACTCTGGTTCAACCAATGTTTATGTTGTTAACATCATTATCATAGTGAGGGCAACCAAATCCACAATGCTATTGACAAAATCTACTCAGGCAATGCAACTTCGTCTTTTTCTTTTCCTTATGGTAAATGGAGAGACTATTGGCTATTGCTAGAAAAATTTGTTTAAAAGTAGCATTTTCTTCTTTTGATTTCAATCCTTTCTCTGTTTCATCCTTCTCATAGATGACCAACTATAGTAACTTGATAAGACTAACACTAGGATGGTATGATCCTTGCTTAATAAGCAATAGTGTATGATCCTCGGCTCCTCAATACAATGGATAACATATGTAATTTCCAAAGGAATATGATGTTTTCTACAATGCCTCAATTATATGCAGATGTTTGGAAGACCAGCATTATACTCCAAAATGTCCCTAAACGGGGATGGATTAGACTAATAAACATGTCAATACTAATACAAGAAGACGCGAAACTAAAGTGGAATCATGATGATCACACGACTATATAACAGCAAAATCTTGCCAGCTATAGTCATGAACTAAAGTCCCATTTTTTATGAATCTTTTTAGGCACATGAGCTAATCTTATGTATATCTTAAAGCAATAAGTAGAAGAAAATTTACGATACTATAGTACACTCATGTTCCCAGCTCTATACAGAAAGTTGCTTATAATTGAGTAGCTGAAGTTAAGTGACCATAATTATTTGCACTGTGATAAGGCAGATTCTGCTGATGTTGCAAAAGTAAACCATATACTGCAACCCTCTAAAACAAATTATAGTAACTCTTCTCTTCATCTATATAAAGTACTTCGGAGAAAGTTGACCAATACACCACAACATGCCGAGGCAGAAGAAGATTAACCAGGATCTAGTCCGTAAACAGAGAAAACAGAAGAAAATGATCCAGTCCAGAAACTAACAGCTACAATGTACATGCCTCCCAAAAGAGAAAAGCAAACAAGAAGAATGCGTGTAAAAAACAACATAAAGAAGATATCTTCATGTCAAGAAATTTTTCAAATTAAGCCGCTAACAACAAAAACTTACTTCTCAATACCAATTGGGGAAAAACTAATACCTACCAACCAAAAAAATATCATTATCATCCAAAACTTGGACATCTCTTTCCCCAATAAAGTTTTCCCGTCCAATTTTCTCAACAATCTTCACAAACTCCTCTCTCTTTGCCTTTGTAAGTGGAACATAGGGAAGGCGAAAAACAGGCCTCACAACCCCAAGTTGAGCTAAAGCTGTATTCAGAGCAATGGGGTTTGGCTCATGAAACAACCATTCAACCAAGGGCATTAGCTTTGAGTTCAAAACAGGGTTATTTCCTCCAAACATTAGATCACGCATCAGACCAGGAACCAAGTTGCTGGTGACAGAAATAACTCCCGTAGCACCATGATGCCACCTTGAGTCATGGCATTCATCATCATTCCCACTCCACACAACCAACCCATTACTTGTATACTGCTCCACTCTATCATTTCCTACACACTCTTTGACACCAGCAAGGTTAGGGCTCTTTGCTAATGTCTGGATTACATGAGGGGGAATGTCTTGACCAGTTCGTGATGGCACATTGTAAATGATAGTAGGGCCCATAGGGAGCACACTGTCAAAGTGAGAAATCAAACCCTCTATGGAGGTCTTCCCATAGTAAGGATTAATGTGAAGAGCTGCATGCATACCTACAGCAAATCCTTGTTCTGTCGCATGGATTGCTTCCCTCGTGGAGTTGCTTCCTGTGTTTCCAATGACTTTAATTGATCCACCAAAACAATTGATGGTATGACCAATGAGCATGATGTGTTCATCCCAGCTCATCAATTGACCTTCACCTGTAGTGCCACCAACAATCACACCCTCGACACCATTTTCAATTTGCAAATTTACTAAGGCGTCATAAGCCTCAAGATCGAATCTTCCATCTGGTAGATATGGGGTTTTAATTGCAGTAATCAATCGAAGTTTTTTTATGTCCTCGGCAAATGTCCTGCATAAGAGAAGGTTAAATGAATTTATGTTAACATTGTGGTTGTATCTCCTGTAAATTTCCTTGATGTTGATATTCACCTATTAGCTGTTTGTGTTAACTAAACGGAAAGCATGTATCATCGATTGCTACCTACAGGGAAATGTTTATCATTTCCAATGCATATCATCGATTGTTGCTAATAGCTCATCAGAACAAGATGATAATGCATGTCCCATTTTGTTGACAATACCTAAGCATTCAATATACTAGATAGTTCCTAATACTGTTAATTCACGGAAGACTAACTGTATGAAATCTAAAACTGACCTCATTACAAGGCTAGGAATAACATGTCAAACAGGCGAACAATTCATCAAATCACACGCACAAATAGATGATAAAACTATGATCAAGGAACCACCATTGCCTTCTAATCTCTTATTCTGATTTATTAAATTGATAAAACTATTGGGTTTGGCTAACCTATCGGTTGGGAACATAGGTGTCATAACGACTTGTATTTTTGGATCATGACAATTTAGTATTAGAGTGGGTAAAAAGGTTTTGACAGTTCAAAATCGCGTGATTAGGAGATAACCAATCCATTCCACGGATAGCATCAAAGTCTACCATATCTAAGACCTTCAAATTCGCTTAAGTATCATATCCCATCAAAGTAACTACACACAAACCGATGTACCACTACGGAATCCCCAACAGGAGTAGAAACATGTATAGGCAAATCAAGCGACTCACAGAACATGTCCAAACTCAAAGAAAATTATGTAGACACATAAGAATAAGTAGAGCCTGAATCAAATAATATTGTAGTCGACCGATGACAAACTGGAATAATAAATGTGAGAACAACATCTGAAGCTCTGCCCTACTCGGAAATGCATAACACTAGGCATGATCGCCCTCAGACTTCACACGACCGGAATGGAATCCACCTCTCCCCGTATGAGAACCGCCTCTACCACTTTGTGCACCTCCCCATATCGGAGGTTGAGCAGCCTTAGACAGTGGTGGACCCAGGATTTTCATTCAGGGGGTTCGAAAAATAAAAGTATAAACGTGTAAATAAGCCAACAAAAACAAATTCAAGGAAGTAGTAGTATATAGTTTATAGGTACAAAAGTTAGTTTCGTTACAAGAAATCCGAAACTAACATAAGTGATTACAGTGAAACAAAAGTTAGTCCTTTAAAATATGTCAAATCAACAATAGAATATTATGGGAGATGATTTTAATATTTGAGTTTTGAGTGTTGGGGAAGAACAAGAAAGTGATTTAGGGATTTGGAAAGTGAAAAAGTAATTAGCTTTCAGGAATGGGAGTATGGGACCCTTGAATTTTTTGGGTTTAACACCACATTTTAGCACTTTTTATTAAAAAAAAAAAACTAAAAAAACCATGAAAATCGGAACTGGAACTGAAAGTAAAAAACTAAAAAAAAAAACGCTAACCCAGGGATTCGATCCCTGGACGTCAGGCTTAATATTGAAGGGAGCTGCCGCTGGGCAATCTCCTTCACCTTGTCATTGAGGGGGTTCAAAATATATATATCCACATAAATCCAGAAAATTCACCTTATATATACAGTGTAATTTTTTATCGAGGGGGTTCGGGTGAACCCCCTGGACAACACGTGGGTTCGCCCCTGGCCTTAGAAGTCAAAGCATGAAAACTACCATGTCTGTCTGGGGACAATCACGAAATGTCCCGTGTCACCACACTCTAAACAACCCCTACGGGGCATAGGCTAATGTGAGGAACCTGAATGCCCTCCACGGCCTAAAGGTCACAATGATGAGCACTATGAAGTTTGTATTGAACTGGAAGTACTACGTCCGACATAATCTCAGACAATGGTATGAATGGGTTTGTCAGACAGGGTGATAACCCCTCCCTAAGTAACCTCGACTCCTAGGTCAGATGATTCAACATCCTAAACCTTCTAAACATCTTTTGCTTATCAATGCACATGACATGTTTATTAGTCAAATGTGGTTTCCATTCCGACCGTGGTGGTGGTCGTGGATGTTTATAGTCTAAGAGCGGTTGTGCCCATTGTTATGATTTTCTGAGTAGGCCAGAAGCATAGGCTCATCTAATGTTATCACATGTATTATTCCAGTTTGCCATCGATCGGTTACAATACTATTTGAACTAAGCTCAACATATTCTTATATGTCTACATACATTGCTTCGAGTCTGGATATGTTATGTGAGTCACTTTATTTGCATGTACATGTTTCTACTCTTGTTGGGGATTCCATCGTGGAATATCGATTGTGTGTAGTTACTTTGATGAGATATGATGCCCAAACAAATTTGAAGGTCTTAAATATGATAGACTTTGATGCTATCCTAGAAATTGATTGGTTATTTCCTTATCACGCGATTTTGAATTGTCACAACTCTTTACCTACTCTAATATCAAATAGTCATGACCCAAAAACACAAGTCGTTATGACACCAATCTTGGATGGTATTTCATTTTTTCTGCATTTCATTTTGTGAAAGACTTTGTGTTTCTGATATTTTGCTTGTCACTTACTTTTCCAATTGGTTTATTAAATTGAAACGATAAAATTATTGGGATTGGCTTACCTATCCCAATAATTGACTTGTGTTTTTGGATCGTGACAGCAACACGGTTTACAAACTTTGAATCTGCCAACTACAAATTGTGTTATCTACTACAATTAAGTCAATTTTGATGTTCACTGTACTTATTTTCGTAAGTAAAATTGGTGAATATACTACATTATTTCTTCTATCATCTCCAACAACCTATAGTTTTTCCTAACCATTTCACCACTACATTCCAATTATACAAAAATAATCAAGATGTCATGTACTATTGTCTGGCATACCCAAACAAGAAACACAAGGAAGTGGCATTATCCAATAATGCACAAAACCAGTGTGCACTTCAACCAGTCAATCGCACAACAGTAAGAATACTGAAGGAAAAGGAAAAAAAAAAACTTGTTCATATGATAGATCACATTTAATCCCAAATCAACTGCAGGTGGATATTACCTATTTTTAACTTCATTACTGCGCATCGGGAGGTGGATACATGGAATTACTGCTGCTCTTGGTGACTTCCATGTTGCAGTTCTCCTGTTAGCAAACAATAATCAATTCACAGTACAGAAATTAAGAACTTGATCATCATTTGACGATAAGGCACAAAACTTTGTTGATGTCGAGCAACATACATACCTGTTTGTTGTTCTGGCACGTTCAACATAGAAATGGCAGCAATTTGTAATTGAGGATGACATTTCTCCCTATCGGAAATGTGTAAACGGAGAGAAAAGAAAGAAATGGCCAACGGCGAGAGAGAAAAGAGGCGCAACACGTTTTTATTATATACTATATATATAAGGAAAGAGGCGCAACACGTTTTTATAAAATCTAAGGAAATAGGCTTAGGGTTTTCTGGCGGGATGATTAAGGGCATTTCTGTCATTTAACTCAATCATGAAAGTCACCTCATGCACGTTTTTGTAGCCTTTGAATTTTCTCTGATCCTCTTTAGTTATGGGCCCTTTAGGAACCTGCCTTCCAATTGAGAATTTGTATTCATCTTACCATTTAATAACACTCATAATCACATCTTATCACTATTTTAGCTTTTAGCTTTTTTTAAAAAAATAAAAATTGGTAGGTTTATCATTATAATCTTATTTTGTGTTATTTGGAAATGAGTTTTTCAATTAATGAGCATGAATTAATTTATTTTGATTAAATAAATTGATCAATAAACATGAATTACATTATTTAGTTTTCTTATGTTGGTCAAATTTATATTTTCAAAGTAAATAACTCTCAAGGTTAAATAGAAAAAATAATGTCATTTATGCATTGATTTTGAAATACAAGTTAGTAAAAACGACGTATAAATAAGAAAGAAGGAGTAATTTACTTGGCTCATTTTATTTTTCTTAATTATTCTCAACAAAATATATACACCTTTCTTTTCATTTCATGCGCTTCTTCTTCTTCTTTTTTTCGTTTTAAAAAATAAATTATTTTAATATTATTAAAAATAATTTTAACTTTATAACTTTATTTATATTCTTAATGAAATAATTCATAATCACAAAAATATCTAAATTATTTTAAATTATAAATATTTTTTAAAAATAAAAACTTAATATCAAGTCAAATAATATTACATAAAATGAGACGAAGAAAATAAGTAAAATATAACCTAACAGATAAAGGGGTGGGGTGGGGGGCTGGGGGGTGACCAGGAAGCATTTTAGCTTCTTTTCTTTTTTTTTGCAAGGTTCAAATCCAAGTTCGGAATATTTTCAAGAAGAGGACAATAATGCAAATTCGAAAAGTATTCATTGCATATGTAAGAATTTCTACTTGACATCAAAAGTTTAGAGTGTTTCAAAAAGGTATTAAAAAATAAAGAACGAATATAAATATATAATTAAGGATATTTATGTTTTATCTTATCTTAATTAATATAATAGTATAACTAGTATAGGATGAATATTATTTTCTCTTGAACTAAGATTAAATAAGATTATTCATGTATGAATTTAATCTCTTCTCCGTTGAGTTTATTCATACCGTTCTTTGTTCAAATTAGGTTATTACAAAACTTTCTTCATTGATTTCTAATTTGAGAAAATACATCAAATCGCCCTTAAATTTGGCAGCACAATTTATTTTAACATTGTAATTACATGGATATTTAAATACCCTCTTATTTTAAATGTGTAAAAATATATTCGACTCGATTCATATTTTAAATTGATAAAAACGAATTACCCAATAGATAATATGAATAATTATGAATACCCATATTATAGTAGGAATATTATTAAAACCTTCAAAATCAAAATCTTAACCCCACTCTTCACCCCAATCCCCCACCCTACATAAAAAACTTTAAATTTTTTTAACCCTTCTAACCCATGGCCTTAGGTAGTTATCAGCAAGATAATAAATCAAATAACACCAAATCATAGCTCCGGCGAACGTAAGCAATTGTCGATCCCACGTCATAGGAATCCATCCTTAACACCTTGTTTTGATTAATGCTTAAATTCTATTATATCGTATCGTTTAAATCCATTCTTAGTTAACGATGAAAAGACTCATTTTATGTAACGACTGATTTGGTATAATTGCGTCGTTATCTTCATATTTTATTCTTATTTTGTCTTTATTTATTTAATAATTAAATTTTAAAAAATTGTGTTATATGTTCTCGCTTATTCGGATTATATTGTGTATAAACATTTAAAGAAATAAATTTCACTTAATCACATCTCGCGCTAGATGTATGTTAAAATAATTATAATTAGTAAAAAGTAAAAGTATATTATCAATTGTGTGACCAAGTAAGATCTAAATAACCATTAGAATATATAACATGTTATAAAAGAACTAAAAGTAACAAAACTAAACTAAAAGGAAGATGATATTGAGAGAATGTACTGTATTTTTCCTTCTTCGTTCGTATCTTTTTAAATGAAGTAGCAAGCCCTTTTACAGGCAATGTAAATTGGGCAGTGAATGGTTAACACAAGCCATCCACTACTTTGCACAAGATGTGCACAATTTCAACACTCCAATACACATACTATCCACATATCATATTGTGGCATCCACATGTTCACAACACTTCCCCTTGGATGTCTATGCCTAACTAAAGAAACTTTAGGGAAGGAAAATGAGTACATATATCTTTAAATACGCATTTCTTGTTGCCTCATTAAAAACCTTGCTAGGAAAACTCAATGGGACAAAACCTAGACTAAGGAAAAAAGAGTACAACGGGTATTCTACTCCCCCTGATGAAGACCATGATTTATATTGTTAAGTCTTCGCATTCCAATTTTGCGTACCATCTTCTCAAGAGTTGAGGATAGTAAAGATTTGGTGAATAAATCTGTTGGATTATCACTTGAACGAATTTGTTGTACATCAATATCACCATTCTTCTGGAGATCATGTGTGAAGAATAATTTTGGTGAAATCTACTTCGTTCTATCTCCTTTTATGAAGCCTCCTCTTATTTGAGCTATGCATGCAGCAATATGGTATGTGGATAGTATGTGTATTGGAGTGTTGAATTGTGGAAATTGTGCACATCTTCTGCAAAGTAGTGGATGGCTTCTGTCAGCCATTCACTGCCCAATTTACATTGCCTATAAAAAGGCTTGCTACTTCATTTAAAAAGATACGAACGAAGAAGGAAAAATACAGTACATTCTCTCAATATTATCTTCCTTTTAGTTTTTTATTTTTAATTTTTTTTAACACATTATTAGCACAAGTCTCTGCCAGTTCAAGTAAAAACTTTAAAAGCCTCGAAGGTATAAATTTTCCTTTCTTAAATAATGTCAAATCTTTCTAAACTTGAATTTCATGCTTTAGACATATTGGGAAAAAGCTATCTATCATGGGTACTAGATGCAGAAATTCATCTTGATGCGATGAATCTGGCAGACACCATCCAAAAAAAAATCAGGCATCGAATCAAAATTGTGCCAAGGCAATGATATTTCTCCACCATCACCTTGATGAGGGTTTAAAAATGGAATATCTCATTGTTAAAGATCTTCTGGTGTTGTGGAAAAATTTAAAAGATAGATATGACCACCTGAAGTTGGTCGTCCTTCCACAGGCACGTTATGACTGGATCCATTTGAGACTTCAAGATTTTAAATCTATCAGTGAGTATAACTCTTCCATGTTTAAAATCATCTCACAATTAAAATTATGCGGAGAAAATATCACTGACCATGATATGCTAGAGAAAACATTTTCCATTTTTCCTGCCTCGAGTATGCTCCTGCAGCAACAATACCGAGAAATGGAATTTAAAAAATATTCAGAATTAATTTCACATCTCCTTGTTGCTGAACAACATAATGACTTACTGATGAAAAACCATGAAATTCGACCTACTGATTCTATGCCATTTCCTGAAGTGAATGCGGCAAATTTCCACCAATCTAAGCGTGGAAAAGGTCGTGGCCCCAGTCGTGTCCGTGGTCGTGGTGGAGGAAGAAATTTCAATCATGGTGATTGTCTTGCACTAAATAATAACCTTCACCACCAGCAGTGTAGAAATGTCACGACCCAACCCACTGGGCCGTGCGGGCACCTACTCTAACACCTAAGTAGAAGAACCCTCGATTCCCAATAATTAAAATATGCGGAAAATTAAGAAAACTGGCAATTAAAAGAAGTTCGTATAATATAAAAATAAACAAGAGTTTAAAGCGACTCAGAGTTCAGACTTGTAAAGTAATTAAATCCCAAAGATCTAGTCTAAATAGGTACAAGAGCTACTAAGAGTACAAAGTAAAACATAATAATGATAAAACACAGTTTCCATCATGCGGAAGGAAAAATAGAAGCTGCTGGAGGATTGCCTTCGTCTTCACCTATGAAACATCGTTGATCCTGCAACTAGACTATGCCCCAAAAAGGCATAGCAAGAGTAGTATCAGTACAACCACACGTATTGGTAGGCATCATCGATCAACCCGAATACCCACCGCATAATCTAAGAAATCAACTGGTGAAACATACAATAAGACTAATTGTTCCTCCACCCTTCCCCTTTGACTACCCTTACTCTTCCGAATTATTAACATCAACTAATTCACTTGCCTCTAATCCCTTACTTACTTCGTTCGTGATTACACCCAATACATCAATCAATCCGCTAAGGAAATTTCGTATATACTACTACCAACCAACCAACCATTCATGTCATACCCTTACGCTTCCCTCATCTCCACTCAACCTATGACCCCATATTACGCCTATCGAGGCTTACTATCCGCTTATGTTACCACCTCAAACCTCAAATAATACCCATGACCACATTGCAATTAACAAAGATAGCACCGGGACCCTTAGTTCCCCTTTACCATACTACAATCGAATTGGGACTCTACCTTTCACGATTTAATACACAACTAGATATATCCAGTTAACTTACAACATCGTAACCCTCACCTATAAGAGCATAATGTACAATCCACCAATCATTTCAAAACACATGTCCAATTCCACATTATCAATAATACATACAATTACACGTATAATACAAGTCAATGGCCCTCTCATGGAACCCAAGCCCAAACTGTTATTATGCCGGATCGTGGGACCTGATCCAATGCAATATGTATGTCGGTACATGACATCCAATCCCAGTTAGTGTGCCGGAACAGAGCACTCGATCCAATGCAAGTTAGTATGTTGGTACATGACATCCGATCCCATGCATCACAGTACAAGCACAATCACATCCATAACGTACAATACTCACATCATATAGTCAAGTACTTAAGTTCTTGGCATGCATTGTTCATAATCAATTCATTAGGTTACGGTTATGCTTTGCTCATACTTATGCATATCATATAGCCACCAGTCAACCTACGTCTCGAAAAATAAGAAATCACAACCATTCCCAAACCTTAATTCACGAAATAAGGCCTTTTCCTATGTCATACGTCTAAGGGAACACTTAGGGATATACGCATAATCAATCCTTTTTCGGTGCACAAAAAGCCTACGCATGAATTCTACCGTCAATTCCAACATACTACGTAGTGAATAACAGATTTATAACTACTCAATAAATAAACCTAGCATACTTTGGCGCCAAGCAGCTGCACGAAATTATAGCTCCAATTCAGATTTTCGGGCCTCGTGACGGTGGATTGACCAAGGATTTGCAAGCTATCGACCTTCTCACTCTAGAAATCTCTTCCTCTTTCTTTCCCAAGCCTAGGAAAGTTTTTGGAGGGTTTCTGGGGGTTATTTACGTCTAATTAAGGTGTTTTTGGAAGAAGGAGAAAATAAGACTTTGCGTTATTTACATTCTGTCTCGCCTATCTCGCTCTGGCGACTACTTATCCCACTGTGGCGTTGCCGCCCCAGCGGAATATAGCACGTCCTAGCGGGACAGTGTCCATCGTATTTTCTCAATGTTTTTCTTTATCTAAATATCGACGGTTCGGGTCGTTACAATGAATACCAATTTACCCCTCTTTCGTCCCCGAATGACTAGTGAACGGATCATCACGCACCGATCTCGGAGCATTTTTAAACTAATGAACTGACCTATTATGGAACAACGACGGATGGTGACTTTTCAAAATTCGAAACACGAAATGTGCTATACATAAAGGGTCGGTTAGGAATTTGAGGCAACACACGAAGAAAAAAATGCATCATATTTACACAACATGGTCCCGCCAAAGCGACAGGCCTCCCGCTAGGGCGGGGTCGCTGTGGCGAGATATCTCCTGCTGTAGCGGGAGATCGTAAATAGTAAAGGGGGAAATGGGGAATGGTTTCCTCATTTCTCCCTTTTTCTCACTCAAACTCTCTCAAAATCCTGTCGATTCACCTACTCCGAACGTCATTTCTAAGGTAAATTTCTTGTTCATTACGCTCTTTACTTCAATACTTGATTAACAACGATTGCATGCTGCTATTTAAATGATTAGAAATGGTTTCTGGGTAGTTTTCAAAAATGAGCATAGCTTGCTAGTTTGATACAAAAAATGTAGCATGGGCACTTCTCTCACATCCCCAACGTCTCCACAACGTCCTGGGAGTGAGGATTTCACAAAAATACAGTCTAATCGGTATCAAAATGGTGGGGGAAGTTGAAAGGTCCTCTTGGTATAAAACTCAGATTTGGACATTATTTAGGGGTTATTTCGCTAAAATGATAGTATATTTAGGTACTAGGGTACTTTATAGGTTCTGATCTGCTGAATTTCTGTTGAAAACAAGGGTTTTGGGATGAAGAGGCATCATGATCGCGCCCGGTGTTCATCCTTTATAAAGGCCGCTCTGGCGACGACCACCCTTATCCTGCTTTGGTGGGATTTGGGCCGCTGTGGCGATACTCAGGAAACCAGTGGCTTGCATCTCTTAAAGATAGAACAATTTCCTTTCCCTCTAAACCAGGTATTGTCTAAACTCGTGGGGTTCTAATGTGCTTATTAATATCTTTGCGAGATTCTCTAAATGGCTTGTGCTAACAAGGAAAATCTTTATTTTGTCCGGTTTCCCGATACTGCCAATCGGGAAAGGCATCACGACTACCAGAATAACAAATTTTGCTGCGAGAGAGGTTTTGTCTTGCTTAAACTGGAGGAGAAGCCCCTTGCCTTTTATGCTCGCCTGACGAGTTCGGATGGGCTCCACTAATTGAGGCTCCAACTGTTGCGCGTTCCGACCAGGTGAGGGAGTTCTATGTCATTCTACCTACCGTTCGCTGGGACGATCCTCATCCTTCCATTCGCATCCCCGGAGTCGACATCCCGATGAACGCCACAACCATAAATAAGGTGCTAGAGGTTCCCAAGGTCTCAAATGCGGAGTACGAGGCCAAGCCGAGGGATATGGATATGGGCTGGCTGAGGGATACGCTGGTGGAGCCTGTGCGCTGGGACAGGGTTTATTGGTCAATTGCTGAGGGCATCACTAGCGCGAACTGGTCACCAGATGCTAAGAGGTGGTTGCACTTGGTTACTAAGAGGATTTTCCCGTCGGGCAATTGCACTGACGTGACATTTCCTCGAGACTTGGTGGTGGCGTGCGCAGTGCAGGGTATCGAGCTGAATGTGAGGGCGCAAATTATCTCTAAGTGGAAGATGTTCTACCGGGGCAACAAGAAGGCTTTCTTCCTACCATGGCTTGTGACTCCGCTATGCAAACAGGCGGGGATACCCCTCCTAGACACTGATGAGGTACTTTTTATGGATCCCCCCTTCACCCTCTTTTTGTTAGGCAGGGTTCTACTTCCCGGAGCAAGAGGAGGAGGAGGAGGACGGACAGGGCCAGCAACAGTCAGGCGGCCACAGAGACGGACAACAAGGGAGGCGACGACACTCATCCCACCCGATCCCAGACCCCACTCTCAGGTGCACAGGTAGAAGAGGACTTGGTGGCTGTCCGGAGGAGATTGGGGCACTCATTTGCTGACACCACTCCGGTTCCACCCAGCAGTACCCTAGAGGTTGAGATGCTCCATCGCGAGCCGCGCTAGGAGAGGAGGAATGGTCTGGAGAGGGACCGTTTGATGGTCCGGATATGGAAGACCTTGAAGATCGTCTTCACTTGTGTTGCTCCCGAACAGGAGATTCCCCGTGTCGAGAAATGGGACTTCCAGCATTTCACCTTTATGGATGAGGCTTTGAAGGGCATGGCACCCCTGGAGGACCTCGACACTAACGATGACACCTCCCAGTCCCAGGGATCTTGATTTGGCTTTTCCCCCCTTTTTGGGCTTGCAATGAACAATACTAGATTCTCTTTCGTCCTTCCTTAGGTTTTTGTAGCACATGGATGCTGGTTTTTCTGCTATTTTTCACAACAAATGATTAATTACTAAGTTTTATAATCTATACTCAATTGTTGAACACTGATTCAATTGCAGGGATTAGTTCGAATATGATTCGGGGTTTATATTCGTGACTAGGGAAAATGAGGGAGACAGGGCTGAGATTCTGTCTCGCCTTATCCCGCTCTGGCGGGAAAAATCCCGCACTGGCGATCTCGCCGTAGCGGGAAAATCCCGCCCCAGCGGTTCTGACGAAAACAAAATCCCTGCTAACAATTTTCTGGGGTTCTTCTCTTTTATAACTTTCCCCTAGATTCCCCGATTATAGCTAGGCATTTAGGATAATCCCTTTAGCTAGGATAATAGTCGCCTACCCCGAGTCGACCCAGCGATACACGCTTCAAAATCCCTTCACATTACTCAAACAGTACAACACACTCGTCCCCTGTATACACCCAGACATTCACACAGTTATTAGTTGGTCGCGACGCACGTCCAGATTTCATTTATGAATCACATCGTAAATCATCTAGACCCTTGCATAGAACTTAGTCATGACCTTCTTTTCACAACCAGGTTCACGATACTCAAGCAGTTACAACTTGCATAATTTCAACAACTCGGCCAGTATATTGCACATATCAAAGTTCAGACATACATTTATTGTGCACTTAATCATATCATCACATCCAAGAAATTACAACTTTCACATTCACAGTGAATTTAGACAACCAAAAGTCACGCATTCACAGTTTCAAGTTACAGTTCACAAACAAGTCCAAATTATTAATTACTTCATCCCATGGATGACCATTACTGATCATCCATACATTTACACCACCCCTAGGGCCAAATACCAATTGGAACCTTCTTAGTTCCAATTTGCTTTGCTTGTGTCCTTTCAACCGTTAACACGGCGTCCGATTCACTTTGTTGAGATACCAATTGGAATCGGGAAATATAAATTGGACTCAACTCATACCACAAGCGACACTCGCACGAAAGAAGAGAAAAGGTGGAACAACTTCCTAGAATGCTTCATAGCCTCCTGAAGATTAGATGTGGACGTCAACACCAATTTGCACGAGTCTATTCCATATTTTGCTCTTGCACTAGGAGGCCAGTAACCTGGGCTCTGATACCAATTTGTCACGACCCAACCCACCAGGCCGTGTGGGCACCTACTCTAACACCTAAGTAGGAGAACCCTCGATTCCCAATAATCAAAACATGCGGAAAATTAAGAAAACTGGTAATTAAAAGAAATTCATGTAATATAAAAATAAACAAAAGTTTAAAGTGACTCATAGTTCAGACTTGTAAAGTAATTAACTCCCCAATGATCTAGTCTAAACATGTACAAGAGCTACTAAGAATACAAAGTAAAACATAATAATGAAAAGACACAACTTCCATCATGCGGAAGAAAAAATAGAAGCTGTTGGAGGATTGCCTTCGTCTTCACCTATGAAACATCATTGATCCTGCAACCAGACTATTCCCTAAAGAGGCATAGCAAGAGTAGTATCAGATAACCACACATACTGGTAGGCATCATCGGTCAACTCGAATACCAACCGCATAATATAGGAAATCAACTGGTGAAACATGCAATAAGACTAATCACTCCTCCACCCTTCCGCTTTGACTACCCTTACTCGTCCGAATTATTAACATCAACTAATTCACTTGCCTCTAATCCCTTACTTACTTCGTTCGTGATTACACCCAATCCATCAATCAATCCACTAAGGAAGTTCCTGATATACTACTACCAACCGACCAACCATTCACGTCACACCCTTACGCTTCCCTCATCTCCACTCAACTTATGACCCCATATTACGCCTATCGAGGCTTACTATCCGCTTATGTTACCACCCCAAACCTCACAATAATACCCATGACCACATTGCAATTAACAAAGATAGCATCGGGACCCTTAGTTCCCCTTTACCATACTACAATCGAATTGGGACTCTACCTTTCAAGATTTAATACACAACTAGATATATCCAGTTAACTTACAACATCGTAACCCTCACCTATAAGAACATAATGTACAATCCACCAATCATTTCAAAAAACATGTCCAATTCCACATTATCAATAATACATACAATTACACGTATAATACAAGTCAATGGCCCTCTCATGGAACCCAAGCCCAAACTGTTATTATGCCGGATCGTGGGACCTGATCCAATGCAATATGTATGTCGGTACATGACATCCAATCCCAGTTAGTGTGCCGGAACAGAGCACTCGATCCAATGCAAGTTAGTATGTTGGTACATGACATCCGATCCCATGCATCACAGTACAAGCACAATCACATCCATAACGTACAATACTCACATCATATAGTCAAGTACTTAAGTTCTTGGCATGCATTGTTCATAATCAATTCATTAGGTTACGGTTATGCTTTGCTCATACTTATGCATATCATATAGCCACCAGTCAACCTACGTCTCGAAAAATAAGAAATCACAACCATTCCCAAACCTTAATTCACGAAATAAGGCCTTTTCCTATGTCATACGTCTAAGGGAACACTTAGGGATATACGCATAATCAATCCTTTTTCGGTGCACAAAAAGCCTACGCATGAATTCTACCGTCAATTCCAACATACTACGTAGTGAATAACAGATTTATAACTACTCAATAAATAAACCTAGCATACTTTGGCGCCAAGCAGCTGCACGAAATTATAGCTCCAATTCAGATTTTCGGGCCTCGTGACGGTGGATTGACCAAGGATTTGCAAGCTATCGACCTTCTCACTCTAGAAATCTCTTCCTCCTTCTTTCCCAAGCCTAGGGCAGCTTTTGGAGGTTTCTGGGGTGATTTACGTCTAATTAAGTTGTTTTTGGATGATGGAGAAAATAAGACTTCGCGTTATTTATATTCTGTCTCGCCTATCCCGCTCTGGAGGCTACTTATCCAGCTGCGACGCTACCGCCCCAGCGGAATCTAGCCCGACATGGCGGGACCATGGCCCCAGTATTTTTTAGATATTTTGCTTTATCTAAATAACGATGGTTTGGGTCGTTACAAAAAAGAAGGATGAAAAGCATGAAGTGGTGCAGAAGAAAAATCCAGACAACAAATGTTATCGATGTGGTGGAAAAGGGCATTGGTCACGTACCTGTCATACGCCAAGGCACCTAGTTGAGTTGTATAAAGCTTCCCTGAAGGAGGTGAAAAATAACACAGAAGCAAACTTTATCTCTGAAGATAATATTGAGAGAATGTACTGTATTTTTATTTCTTTGTTCATATCTTTTTAAATGAAGTAGCAAGCCCTTTTATAGGCAATGTAAATTGGGCAGTGAATGGCTGACACAAGGCATC
This sequence comes from Solanum tuberosum, assembly GCF_000226075.1. Lineage (NCBI taxonomy): Eukaryota > Viridiplantae > Streptophyta > Magnoliopsida > Solanales > Solanaceae > Solanum > Solanum tuberosum. The sequence continues at coordinate 16,560 of NW_006239319.1, read as the reverse complement.
CACTACTTTGCACAAGATGTGCACAATTTCCACAATTTCAACACATCAATACACATACTATCTACATACCATATTGTGGCATCCACACGTTCACAACATAACATAATTTATTCTTTTTATGTACAATGTAATATACGTATTAATTAGGTTGTATTAAGACGAAAAAGAATTTTCAAATAGAATTTTATTAAAAAAAATTAAAAGCCATATTTTAATGCCATTTGCTCTAAACAAATAATTTTTTAAAATATATAAACGATTTAATTTAAAAGGAACAACATAATATGTGAAATTCCGTAGAGAATACATTTTCATTTCTCACACACATGTACATAATACATTTGACAAGCAATCCCCTAACATACATACATGATTAATATATTACTGAGTTAGGTAAATAAATTAATATTCATTATTTTTTTAAAACTTGTATTTATTTTATAATTCTAAAATGTTTTCTATTATAATTTTAATTAAGAAAATATATATTCACCACAAGTTTACCTAAAGACTGGCAAATAAAAGGACATCCAATCAAAAAGATTGTCTCTCATTAGTTACGTGATTTGAACATTACGTGTCATCCTCTATATATGTGTGAAATTATTTCTAACCCTTACATTTTCATCTCTTTTCATTGATCTATTCATTCTTCACAATGATCAATCGGCGCATGCAATTATATCAATTGAAAAAATAACAACTTGACAAAGGAAGATGAGACATCCTATTATTATGTCTGATTCTACTTTATTTTTTTGATAATGATATGCACTATATTTTTGCAATACATGCATTCATAAAAGTTATGATGTAAAACGAACAAAAGATGAAAAATTTAAAAGATCTCTTATGAAATAACTTTACTTACATGTAGCTTTTTTACACTAATAAGTGAAACTATTATTACTTGACTTTTTATGGTAAATTGAACCAATTCCCAAAAAAATCTTGCTAATATTTCTCATTATATCCATTATTTGTTTGCTTAGATAGACACTTTAATTTAATTTGTTGATTCTTAAAAATTTGCTCCAGATATAAAAATAATTTTAAGTAGTGAGAGATATTTTTATAAAGATAATTGACTATTTAAACTTGTTTTGTTATTTTAATTCATTACTCCTATCCATGAGTTATGACAATTTATGTAGAGTTTTATTAAATTCATTGTTACAATTTAATATAATAAATACTAGTCTAATTAAAAGAGTTTACAAGATCGAATGTTTTAATCTTTTGATGAATCATAATTCACTAATTTTATATCACTTTCAAAAGTATTCACATATCGTATCTTATACATACTTTTGGCAATTACTGTCCAAATTCTCTCTATAATTTATATTCTCAAAAGAAAGGTAGTCGGTTCGAACTGTTAACGTATATTTGTGCCGCTTTAGAGGAATTGGGGGTCCGATTGGGCCGTTATAATATCTCAATGCATTATTTCTTCTTTTTATTTTTGTTACTACCTTGTATGATTTATAGCCCCAGCTTGAATGATTTCACTGCATAAGTTCCAACAGGAAAATCTAGTGAATTCTTCCCTAGAAAGTTACCTCTTTTGATACAAACAGATCTATTTATTAGTTTATCCAATTAATCAAAGGGTTTCACAGCATCTAGAAGCACTAAAAAACATTTTAAAAAAAGTGAGCCCATAACTTCACAATATCTTAGGAAACAATAAAATATGATTAGTACAAGTTATAATGTACAAATATAATAATTTCTTAACCTACATTAAGAACACAAAAAATCTAGAAGTATTACTTGTCTCAATACCATACATCATGGTCATTTTAGTTCGTGAGATAGCAATAATCACACCTTTCTTGTATCACATGACAATAATTAGTGCAGTAGAACCGACAAAAAGAATCTACTTCAGTTGCTCAAGTCAATAATTTTTTTATATATACACAAAATAGAGCAAAAACTTATTTCACAAGAAAGCATGTTCATTTGATGGATATAATTTCTAGAATCTTCTCAATAAAGGAAATCAATAAGACATCGACATTGTCTCTAGTAGTATATATTTGTAATTGAGCTTGTCAAGTTGAAATTAACCCATATTTTTTCATACTTAACATTAAAGCACTCTACATATGCAAATAGGTTTGTGTATTTCACGAATTTTTGGTCAGTAGGCGCATCAACCTGAATGCAAAAGAAGAAATAAACAACTCAATATCTAACAATTATCACTATGATAATAATTACTTAGTATAAAAACTTAATCATTCTATAGTTCGTTGCGTCAACAAGATATGACAATCAAATAATGCATGACTTGGAATATAGCAAAGATAGTTATATCACATAAACTTTAAAAGACTCACTAGTCTTTTCACAATCACCAATGAAATGCTGACCAAAATAACATTTACAGTTATCGCTGGATTGAAATCTCACTCATATTCATTTTTCTTCTCTATCACTGTTAGAAATATTATGGAAACTATTCTCACAAACACTTATTATTATGTTACACACTGACAAATGACAATAACAATGGATCCTCATATTTTACTATCTTTTGCAAGAATCAGAAAATATTTTAGAATATAAAGGACTCGTGAGAAATTTCTCTTTTTTATTTTTGAATCTTTTTCATGTTATTTGAAAATCACTATAAAAACATGTAAAATTCTACTTTCAATATATATATATATATTTTCCTTTGTTATTTTTTACTCTTATTTTTCATTCTAATAAAATGACATTATTTAAATCATTGTTTTAAAGAATATTCAAACATTCAAATAGGGCTGACAAACGAGCCAGTCAAGTCGAATATGAGTCGATCAAAAATATAAATAGATAAAATATTCCACTCGACTCATATTTAAATGGTCAAAAATGAGTTACCCAGTAAATAATATGGGTAAATATAGATACCCTACTATAAGAGCCTGTTTGGTATTGCAGCTAAAATTGCTTATTTTTAGAAGCATTTTTTAAAAATTAACTTTTCAGAAAAGTACTTTTGAAAAAAAAACAATTTGTGTTTTGTTAATTCATTTGAAAAATGCTTTTGATAAGCAAAATGTGTTTAGCTAATCTTTAAAAAAAAATACTTTTGAGAGTCAAATTACGAAAAAGACAAGTATTAGTTCACTTTTAATATTAAGATTATTATAGAGAGAAATTATTTTAAATATCTATTACAAATTTTTAATTAATTTCTTTATTAAATTAAAATGTACATATTCAAATTTTCAATCAATATTACACATAGATAAAAAAAAAATATGCATATAATATTAACATGATGATTTAAATATAATTAAAAATATCAAGAAAAATAAATTCAAAATTATTTCACAAATTAAATCCACCAGAAAAATAAAAAAATATAACGGATAGATTAATAAATATATATATGGTAGAGATACTTTAGTCTTGAAAAAAAATAACTTTTCTATTTTTTAGCTTCTTCTCAATAACAGAACAACTGGCTTCTGCTTCCATTCAAAAACATTTTTTATTGATTTGCCAAATGCCTTATTTTTCAAAAGTAAAATCTTTTACCCCACTCCTCAGCCCCATCCTTCACTCCACAAAAAAGAAAAACTTTTAGATTATGTTCACCCATGAAAAAACAAACTCCCATCCAAAATTTTAGTTAAAACAGATCGTTATTCGACCCCGAAACAAGATTTTATTCTAAGAACCCTAAGGTTATATTTTCTTAATTTAATATAAATTCTACACGTTTCTACCCTAAAAATATATTCAAATCACGTAAAAATTTAATGAAAAGGACGAGAATCATTACCTTAACTCTTTGGAATGAACCTCAATTTTCTCTTCTCTTTTCTCCTTTTTTCCCTCTGTGTTTTTCTCCTTAATGCATGCATATTTATTTTTTTGTTTCTTTTTGTTTGCAGCGTTGTTGCTATTCGAAAATTTTTAAGGTGAGAGAGGCACGACTATGATTTGACATGTGAGGAATTATTTTTTAATAAAAAAATGTGTGGGTCCTACCTCTTTCATTGTCTCTCTCCTACTTTTTACCCTAGCCCTCTTTTTTCCCTTTCTTTCTTATCAACGTTATCTATTTCTCATTTTCGTAAGTGTTCGTTCAATTTACTGATCATTCTTTTCAATTGTGAATGTTATTTACTGATCTTCCTTTATTTTATTTGATAATTGATACGTATATTAATTTTAATTTTCTTATTATATCAAAAAATGAGAAGGAAAAATGAAAGAGTAAATTAGTAGTGGATAATAAAATTTTCACTCACGAGATAAACGTCTAGGTAGTCAATCAACTAAGCTATTAAAGTCTCTCATTTGATACATGAATATATGTTTGATTGATCGATTTTTCACTTAACAAATCAAATTATTTATAATTTTTTATATCAAAAAAGTATAAATATTTGGTTAATAAATTAATTTTTATATTATAACAAAGTAACTTATAATAAATATTTGTATATGAAAATTTTCAAATTTATTTTTGCATTATGGTTAATACTTTTTTATATGATTATTCACCATAAACTAGATTTGATCTAATTATATGAAATAGTGTAGCATTTACATTATATTTCATAAAAGTTAAATTTACATTTATTGTAATATGCTTCAAATCAAACTCAAAAAATGAGAAAATCGGAAAATAAGATTTTATTTTTGATTTATAATATTATAAAAAATGATAAAAAACAATATTTGATTTTATTAGTACTAAAAATAACCAATTAAATGTCTATGCATGTACCAATGGAGAATTTTAATAGTAGCTTAGTTCATCGACTATCTAAATATTTATCTCGTAGGTGAAAATTTTATCCTCCATCTTGTAATTCTCTCTTTCATTTTTTCTTCTCATATTCTTGATAAAATATTTTTTATTTTTAAAAAAATACCCATCAATTATCAAAATGAGAAGATAAATATATTATAAATAATAGAAAGAATTGGGTAAATAAGATTCACAATTGAAAATTGATAAGAAAATTAAACATATAACTACGACAATAAAACTGTAAGGAAAGAAAGGGAAAAAAGTAGAGTTCACAAGGCAGTAGAGATACAATGTTTGTTTGAATGAAGTAGGACCCACACTTATTTTTTTTCAAAATAATCTCTCATATCTATGCCTCTCAGTCTCTCACACCATAAAATTTTTGGTTGCTATTCTATATAGTATATATTTTTTCTTCTTTTACTCTTTTTCTTTCTTATTTAATTTGGGCTCTTGCCCTTTTTTATTTGGAAAATTACTAAAATACACGTCTTATGTTTCCCTTATTTCTAATATTCCCTTCTATTTCTAAACTAAAAACCTCCAAAATCCCTTATTTCTCTCCTAATTTTAAATTATTTTATAATGTATCCGAGCTAATTTTTAATATATCTGAGCTAGTTTTTAATGTATTCGAGCTACATATTATGTATCCGGTTTATTTTATAATGTATCTGAGCTAGTTTTTAATGTATCCGGTTTGTTTTACTTTTTCAGGGATTAATGTAATTACAAACTAAATAGGGATAGATTGTAATTTCATATTAAAACTATATGATTCCTAAAATTTATACTTATTTTTTTTCCTTTTCAAATTGGGCTTTGTGCCTTTTTTCTTAATATTTTATTTTCTATTATTATTAAAAAAAATGATTCTCTATTTAATTTGAAAATCATGTCATTCATTTTCACAAGACATAAATTATTTATAAAAGTTACTAGAAGAGTTAATATAAAAAAAAAGGTTAAAATTCATAAAACGATTAAGAGGGTCGTTACAATTTTGGTCTTGAAAAAAATAATTTTCTGTTTCTATTTATTTTTAAGCAGAAATTTTTAATTTTTTTTCAACAATTTGTTTTTTTAAAAGAAAAATTAATTTTCTTTATCACCCCGACCTCTAACTTGGACCCCAACCCCTGTCAGCCCACTCCCACCCTAAAAATATATATTTTTATACTACCCCCGGCCCCACCACTATCCCAAAAAATTGTAAAAAGAATTCTTTAATTTTCTTAAAAGTTTTTTTATCATCCACCCCTCCTTCCATCCCCTTCTAAAAAATTTGTTTTTCAGAAAAAAATTAGATTTTTTTTCTTTCCCTTAGCCCCCTACCCCGACTATCTACACAAAAAAAATAAAAAAATAATGCTTCTTTTTCGTCCTTTCGTCAGTGAATCTCTTTTATCTGTATAAGTATCCACTTTTAAATGGATAATATGAGTTTCTCATTTTTTACTCATTTTAAATAGGTTTGGTATGAGTTGGAACTCATACCAAACCTATTTAAAATGGATAAATTTGAATAGGTACCTATATAACCTATTCTACCGCCCTTATGCAGAACCTATCAGTTGTTTGATTTGATTATGATCATAACCCACTATTTAAATCAAGATACTTTACTTATGCACGAAATTTTAAAAAGATCGAATCACAAAAATTTATTGCAAAGGTTTTTCTTTTAACCATACCACGAGTGTTAGTTGGAGGAGGGGAGGGGAGGGGAGGGGTGAGAGACTATCTATCACCAATTCTTTTCTCTTACATACATAAATATTTTTTAAACACTATTCTGAAATTTACGGTAATAAAATTACACTAGTGCCGGGTTCCTTCATGTTAGAAGGTGTTAAGGTGCTTTTGCTTTAACTATTTTTATGAATCAATTTTGACCAATGTACCATAATCTCCATAGTTGGTAATTGGTATATTATTTATGAATATCCTTTAAAAGTATTTATCGATCGAAAAGTAGATCAGAGTTTAAATTTTAATAGAGACAAAAGTGTTAGATGGCTTCTTCTCTTTTGACTGAACTTTGTTGGACAAAGTTATCCAATACTAGGGGTGTGCAAAAACCGATTTAACCAATAAACCGAACCGAAAAAAACACTATTGGTTTATTGATATTGGGTTATTGGGCTAACAGTTTTTAAACGGTTTTGCAAATTTTTTTATTGGATTATTGGTTTGGTTTCCGGTTTCATGATTTTTGTTAATGGTTAAACCGATAACCCAATAAGACTATACTAAATTTACTAGTCTTATTGTTAATGGTTAAACGAGTGTTACTTTCACACTTTTTCCTTTGAATGTATCTAGTGTCTAAACTTGCAAGAAAAATGATTGTTACTTTTATGATTATTACTTTCATGCCAAATGTTGGAAAAATCATATGGTTTATATGAAAAAATTCTTATCGTGTATATAATATATATGAGTATTTTCTTATTGGTTAAACCGAAAATCGAACCGTTAAGTACCATAAACCGATTAACCAAAAACTGAACCGTTAAGTACCATAAACCGATTAACCAAAAACTGAACCGTTAAGTACCATAAACCGATTAACCAAAAACTGAACCGTTAAGTACCATAAACCGATTAACCAAAAACTGAACCGTTAAGTACCATAAACCGATTAACCAAAAACTGAACCGTTAAGTACCATAAACCGATTAACCAAAAACTGAACCGTTAAGTACCATAAACCGATTAACCAAAAACTGAACCGTTAAGTACCATAAACCGATTAACCAAAAACCGATAAGAAATATGTTATTGGTTTGGTTATCGGTTTGACATATTTACAAACCGAAAACCGATAAACCGAACCAATAACACATAAAACCGAACCGAATCGACCGATGCGCACCCCTATCCAATACTTCATTCGTTCACTTTTACTTGTTACATTTAGTTTTGACATATCAATTAAGAAAATAATTTTATCCCTTCCTTACATTGTGCTTATGTGAGATGAAATGACACTTAATGCGGGTCCCATCCAATTATTTTCCTTCACTTTAACCTTCAATTTGTCAATAGGTCTCTCTCTGCATGACTTTTCCCTTATTTTGTTAAAATGTACTCTTTTGTTTCATTTTACGTGATACTCTTCGTTTTTCGAGAGTCAAACAATTTAAGTTGGACAAAAAATTTGTACATGAAATTTTCAAATTTTTTGAAATGAAATTTATATATCCGTAAACTAAGTAAAAAATACTACTCCCTCCGTTCCATTTTATATGTCATCCCTTTCTATAAATAGTTGAACCACAATACTTGTCATTTTATAAAATTTATGCATAAATTGCCACATTTTATTATATCCTTGATAGATTAGTTAATTAATCTTGAAAATGTATTCATCATTTATTATAAAGTTGACTTAAGAAAATATTAAATAAGGGTAGAAGGGTAAAGTTACATCATTTCTTAATGCAAGTGCAAAGTAAAAAGGAGACATATAAAATGGGACGGAGGGATTATAAGTCACAATAATTGGCTATTCAAAATAATTAAAATATATATGAAAACTTACGATCAAAGATAAACTTGTTTGAATCTCGAAATTCAAAAAGTGCCACATAAATTGGGACGGAGGGAGTAGTTGGTTTTATTTGAACATTTATGTATGACCGTTGAAAATTTAAAATTAATTTTACGTTATATTTTATATTTTTTAAAAATAACTTATAACTTGTTTTCTAGGCCCGTGCACAACACGGGCTATAGAAAAGAATAAGCACACAGTTGGATATCAACATATCTGCTTCAGTGTGCCTCCCTCAAAGTTGAACAAGTTGATCGGGTGGTTGAAGTTGTATAGTTTATGCTTGAGGTCTCTGGATCGGACCTGACCAACATCATTTTTTTAATACAATTCACACAAGTCACAATGTGTGTCATTGATCTCTTCTCCCCACAACTATGAAGAATTGCAACAATTCAAGATTAATCCACACAACTATGAAAAACTGCAACAATAGACCCCTTAATTTATTGATTCGAATTACTCCATTTTCTTACCAAAATGCACCACAAAAGTAGCAATTATGCCGCTGATTTACCTTTAAAGCTAACTTTTCTTTTACCTTTATAGTATATCATATTGTTTTACCTTCTTTATATAACAACTAGTTAACAGATTTGCGCTTCACGCGGTAATAGAAACCTCATTAAATATATATTTATAATATTTTAACTCTTTTTTTTTTCTTTGTTAGAATATAATTTGATTACTTTCATAATTTTATCCTTGTAAAAGATATTTTAAAAAGAAAAAAAAAATAATGTAAAGAAAAGGTCTAAAAAATTCTAGTTTTTATACTTTTTTATTTGTTTATTTTCCTTAGAAAAAGGTATGACTATATTTCACTTATGATTCACACGTGATACATTTGTAAGCAATATAGTGTTAATAGTAATTTGTAAGTAATTTTCTTATTAAAAAGCATAGTTTTTTAAAAGTTGCGAGTTTCCACCATTCACATATTTCAGATAATAAAGTTAATATTCTTATGCATGTGAGATATAAAAAAGTATAATGAAATTTCTCTAAAATAGTTAAATACTTACATATTTACTAACATGCTATCTTCATGTTGTCAATATTTGGTACAAAATAACACTATTTACATATTTCAGATAATAAATTTAAATAATATTCTTAAGTGAAATTAAAGACTAAGATATAACTTTGGACAATAGCATAAAACAATGTCAAAATTTTGGAATCACTTTATGAAGAGAAAATCTTTATATGTGTGGAGGAATTTCATCTACATGGTTCATGCTTTATTATTGATCAAGAATATGATATCATTGTTAACAACTTGTTGCTTGCAAGCTGCTACAATTATTGAGATTGTTGATGAATTTTTCTTGCCTAAGATAGGATGAAATACATATAAATATTTATCGATTGAACTTTTTTTTCTCGTTAGTTAAGTGATAATTGTCATTGCATGACTTATATTATATCATTAGAACATGTCATTTGAAAGCATAGTAATTATAGAAAGCTAAATTAGAACTACAATATGCTATTTTATTTTTCGAATAGCGAAAGTCCGTCATCATATTCGCCTTATTTTGAAAAATGAAATTAGATACCTTGTGATTTTTTTCAAGTATTCCAAATTCTTAATTCATATTAAAAAATTATAATATAATACATGAAATCTTCAAAAGGTTAAAATCACAATAAATCAAGGAAAAGAAAAAATAAGAAGGGCATAACCAATATAACAATGAAAAAGATGTTACAATACACCTTTAAATCTTGGCTTCCTTGAAAAATTTAGCACATGCACCACTTTCCTTCATTTTTTATCACAAGAAAACTCAAACTCCCCCAACTCAAAAGGAACTACAACATTCTATTTTTGGTTTTGTCACCATATATGCCTCATTTTCAAAAATGAAATTGATTACCTAACAATTTTTTTCAAGTATTCCATAATCTTGATTCATATTAAAATATTTTACATAAATACATGAAGTCTTCAAATGGTTAAAATCACAATAAAGCAAAATTATAAAAAATAAGATTACAAATAGCCCTTTGAACATTGGCTTCCTTGAAAAATGTAACTCACCACTTTTCTTCAATTTTATTACAAGAAAATGAAGCTCTTACAACTCAAAAGAAATTAAACGAGGAACTACAAAATTAAAGAACTACGTTCCATAATCTTGATTCATATTAAAATATTCTACTGCAATACGTGAAGTCTTCAAATGGTTCAAATCACAATAAAGCAAAAACAATTTTAATAAAAGAGCATAAATAATAAAAAGAAACAAAAAAAAAGGTTACGAATACCCCTTTGGACATTGGCTTCCTTGAAAAATGTAGCACACCACTTTCCGTCATTTTTATCACAAGAAAACTCAAGTTCCTACAATTCAAAAGAAATTAAGTGAGGAACTACAAAATTAAGGAAATACATATTCCAAAATCTCGATTCATATTAAAATATTCTAGTGAAATACATGAAGTCTTCAAAGGGTTAAAATCACAATAAAACAAAAAACATAAAATAAAAAAGAATAAATAATATAATAACAAAAAAAAGGTTAAGAATACCCTTTAAACATTGGATTTCTTGAAAAATGTAGCACATCACTTTCCTTCATTTTTATCACAACAAAACTCAAGCTGCTACAACTCAAAAGAAATTAAGTGAGGAACTACTAAATTATGAGAATTTTATGGAAATGATGAAAGGATAAAAGGTTTGTAACCGATTTGCAATCATAATGACTAATAAGTATAACTCAATTAATAAAAAATAAAGGTGATTGAAATTTATCAAAATTTAAGAAGTGTTTTAATTTTTAATGAATGAAAGAAATATGTGAGAAGGAAGAGGGAAGGTTTTAGGAAAAAATAATTAATACTATTAGTGATGAAATTATAAAAAGATAAAAAAGAAGATTAACTTTCTGAAATTTTTTATGACAATACATTAAATGAGATTGATTGAGATAAAAATTTATGAAAAAAAAAAGTTTATGGTAGTAGGAAAAACGTTTTCTTTTGTAGAAAATTATTATAGACATATAAGGTAAAATGAAGAATTTAAGGAAAAGCAATAAATTATAATTATAGTGATGAGAGATGAAATGTAATAAATTGTAGTGAATAATGATGAGGAGAGATAAATAAGTTATTGTAAATATTTTTTTCCTTCTTTTAGCAAATTTTTGAGATTTAAAAAATTCAAAAAATTGACAAAAAAGATAAATGGCAATCCTGTACTATTGGGCTTCTACGGAGCACGGACAACCAATACCTAGCGTATTAAGAAATACAAATACTTTCATTATACTCGATTTTACAAAATGTTGTAAAGTGTAAAGTATAATCGAATAAACTTGTTTAGGTACAATAATTTACAAATTACATTTAAAAAATATAAATCACATAAGACAAGTGTAATGTGATGAATTCTAACTTAAAAAATTTATATCTATATATTATAATAATGCTGGATATGAAAATGATGATGTGGCACCTCCCAATGGCTTCTATTAGTATTTATCTATTTTGTCAATTTTTTGAGCTTTTATCTCATTTTAATTACAAATTAAAAATGTATTCATGATTTTTTTTTAAAAAGACATGTAACTCCTATAATTATTTTTCTATTATATAGAAATGTGAAGTGGAGGACGACCAGTGGCAAAATTGTAAAATATATGTTCATTTAAAGGGTAATTGTTCAAGCATATACCACGTGGCTGCCTCATATCCACAAATTAGAAAAAACCTGTTACTCCTGACCAATGGCACTTCAGCAAATTTGACTTTATCTAAAGGGCAAAAAAGGTATTACGTCATGAGATTAAAGTGGACTCTGGAAGTATCGATTTTCTCTCTAGAAGTATCGGTTTCTCTTTCTTCTCCCAAGAGAACAAATAAACAGACGCCAATAACTTGTAGAACTCAACGGCCGACGGCAAACAACAATTTTCTCTTCGTCTTCTCTTCATCCCTGTGACTCCAGGTATGCTTTCCATTCAAAATCATATCCTATTGTATATTATGCTCCGAGGAAGTGTTATTATGATACACTTATTTTTGTGTTTTACGAGATGAGTTAGCATGTTTATTCTCTCAAAATTTCTCCCCCTCTTTGCCCGTCCCCTTTTTGAGGTGAGGGCAAAGGGGTGATAGAAACCATTTCTTCTGAAGGTAGATTAGATTAGCAATTTATCTCTTTCTGGTCTTCAGTAGCCTTTATGTTCTAGCAAAGTCTATGGTTTGCTATCAACTACGATATACAGATAACATACCGGTTTAATGACTGCAGTTTGTGGTGGTGGGTATGGGGGTTGGGAGGTAAGTGGTTGGGCTAGATAGATAAATCGTACGACATAAAATGATCTTTAGATTTTCTTGAATTTAGTCGTTAGTTCTCTCTCTCCACCCACTTACATTGTCGAGGGTCAATTCACAATGTATTGTTAATGAAAATCCATAAGAATTATCCAACTTTCTTTGTATCTAGATATTTTGTTTTTTAATAAAAAAATTCGATTACTTTGTAGTTTGTTCAATGAAACGATAAATTGCCTAATTGTTTTTGAAGGAAAATTGTTGTTAAGAAAGCGTGAAAGGAAAACAAAAATGAGAAAAGGATACACTCTTTTATAGCAGATCTAGAATGATCTTTTGAAGTATGGTCATCATTATTGTAGTATCAAATTTTGATCTTTTAATGATGTTCGTATGAATTACTTCATTTCTTGATATAATTGGTTGTTTACAAGTTATTGTTAGTCTTTGACTGTACAAAAGTTATTCATTTTGTTATGGAGTTTCAACTCATGTATATAGAGATGAATTTGGTAGAAGGCATAGGGGAGAGTTCCTCACCGTTGAGGAGTTTTGGGACTTGTGTAGTGTATGTTATAAAAAATGATGCGTATAACCTTCTTGTAGAGATTGGAAATGCTTAGGTCGTTTCCACTACTACCAATATAAAAATTATGGACTCTCCTTTTGAGTACGATATTGAGAAATAAAATCGACAGAATATCCGAATATGTAGCAAATTTGCTCTGTTTTCTCATGAGTACTCTTTTTGATAACCGATTTAGCACATGCGAAAAGAAATTCCAGTCATAAACGCAAAACTTTTCATTCTAGAATGTAAAAGTTCCTAAAATCTATTTGAATTTGGAAAGAGATCACCTACGAAAACTCAAAAGTGTTATTACTCATGAAAATTTTCTAGATTTATAAAAAAATATCGAATCTGCCTATTTACTGTTGCTTCTCCCCAAAATTAAGTGTAGTGTTTTTCCTGGAAGTTTAGGCAAGGCGTTGGTTCTTAGTTTCTAATTCACATCGTTTGGTATGTTGACATAGATTAGATAGCTGAATGAGTTGTAAGTTGTTTTCTTATTGCTGATATAGGGCTTGAATTCAAGGGAACTTTTAAAAGTAAGTTGAGTTAATACTTGATAGTATGGTGAACTTACAGAAATGTCAATGACAACATGCATTGTTAATGTATGCTATGGCAGAATAGAAATCAAATTCTTGGAGCATAAACCTGAAAGGATACTTAATAACCTGATTTCAGTATGAGCTTTAGAAATATGATCAACATGCTTCATAAAAGAAATAGTGATTCATCAAGCGTATAATTGTCATTCTGCTTTGATATTTAATTTATTTTTTATGTATAAAATATAATAGTTTACTTGTCCATTAAATTCCTTCCACATGGCTGAATATTAAACACACAATTACAAAATATCTTGTATCTAGAAATTTCCATCATACCTTTAACTAATTCATCTTCTCTTCTCACAGATAGTTCATCTTCCTGGTATATCAAGTGTGTTTAGTCTTCTGACCTTCCAATTTTAGGTAAGTTCTTCATCAATTTATTGGTCCTTCTCTCATATATGTATCTTCTTCTTTTTTTTCTTACTCATATAGCTATTTGTTAGAAATTATGATTTCAAGGAAGTTGGCTTGAGACACCGCTATGCTTTGTGAAGTTCTCACAAGCAGTGATTTTTAGGAGTGATCCTTGATGACTCATCATTCATACTGAGATTTCTGCATTGCTTTATGTTATCTGCATTTTGTTTTTATCTAAGAGAACTGATCACTCAAACTTATAGATGCATACTTTTTCTTAGCTGCTGACTATTATGAAATAGGATCGACCAGTGTGTTTGTCCATACTCTTAATTAACTATTTATTGTTTGTTTTCTTCTTTGGCTGCTGACTTTAAAATGTATTAAAAATGATAACATTCTTTTACTTGGTGCTGACAAAAGCTAGCCTTATGGCTGGAAGAGAACATGGGGACATGAAAAAAATACAATTGATTACAGACACATGTAATCTTATATTTAATCTTAATAGTACATGTAGGGTGTCTGTTGTAGCAAAGGAAACAAATAAAGTAGTTTTTTTGTCAAAATCTTCTGAATTGTAACACACACAATTGTAGCTTTCTTTAGTGGAAGGAAGTGCGTTTTACCAACTGGTGTTAAAAAAAAAAAGAAAAAAAAAAGAAATAGTGCATAATCAGAAAGTAGAATTGTTATGTTGATTACAGGAAAAGATGATGATACTAAAATAGCCAGAAACCATTGAAACAAGCTCTTTATAGACTAATATCATTGAGACCTCATCCTGTGAAGCAAGTATAAACTTTGTATTAGCATTCTAAATTATTAATAAACAACTAAAGTTTAAATGAGGAAACAACTTAACTAATTTTTCTTTTAATAATAGAAGAGTAAAAAATTGATATACTACTTCAACATTTCTGCCGCAACATATTATTATCCATCATTTGTAGACGACATTTCACTATGAAAATCTATGGAGACACCCTAACACAGCAATACAGCAGGGAGATAACAACAATTATGCCCAAGTCTCAAACATGTAAGGTCGGCTATATGAATCCTCATTAACCACGTTAGAAAATAACAATATTACGGTGTGTTGAAAACTATGTTGCATAGGCTCTTCACTTTGAATGTCTCACACATGTCGGATTTTACAAAAATATACTACATTTGGAGAATTTGACATGCGCCCACCGACATTTTTGAAGAGTTCAATCAACATAGTTTGAAAGTACATTGTTGCAAAAGGCGCACTTTCTTTTTTTCTTAATGTTGCATGAATCAGGAAGTGATTTTTCGGGCAGTGAAATTCCCAATTGATACAGTGTTGTCATAGAAACCTTGCAACTTTCTTCTTTTGTTCCAGTACATGGATTTCACAATAGTTCTTGTTTGCTATTCTCTAATTATCAATTATTTAGACTTAAATGGAACAAAAGAACTATGTGTTGTTTGTTACTATTCTAATTCCATATTCTCTACTGCATTACTATTTAAATCAGCCTTACATTTTTAGCATTTTTAAATTTTGTTTTTCCTATTATACATGTCTATTATATTAGATCTAATTTAATATATGGTTTGAAATTTTAACTTTACAAAATTTCCACCAGTGTTTCACTTTTCTCTCAGTGTGTGGTAAGTATTACTCAACTAATTCCTTATTTAAAATTATTACTATTATTTACCAGATAATTATTTTGTCTAAAATTATTTTGATCCCAAAAGATGTTAAGTAATATAAACCATAAAAATGTGCATGGTTTTCAAAAAATCAAATGCGGATAGAAATGCTAGGAGACGTGAACTATACAGATTGATGCCACCTGAGAAAAAAGAGATTCTTTTAGCTCGCCGTCGAGCAAAGAGAGCTGAAATGAGAAAACATAACTTCTCTAAAAATTTCAATGAATAATAATTTGGCGACTGCATCATCTTCTAATTCCACCATGGTTTCTGTTGTACAAAGTTCTGATCTTATGAGAGAACCCATGTTGCTCCTATCAGAAATAGATAGTACTATGCCATCAAAAACTAATTATATCAAATTAAAAGAAGTATCAAATTGTCAATTTTGTAAAGCCATAAGATTTGAATATGAACCGCCTGCATTTTGTTGTAGCAATGGTTCTGTTCAATTAACTTCACATGAGATTCCAATAGAATTAAAAAACTTTTATTTGGAAAATACAGAGCTATCAAAACATTTTAGTATTAGAACGTACAATAATATATTTGCTTTCACATCTCTTGGGGTAACTTATGACAAAGAATTAGCAAAAAATAATAATGGTATTTATACTTTTCGGGTTCAAGGTCAGATGTATCATTTCATCAACAACTTGATTCCTACCGATAAAAAAAGGAAAAAATCTTCAATTATATTTCTTTGATA
>NW_006239318.1:543763-547831 GCF_000226075.1 Solanum tuberosum | reverse complement strand
TTACTTCTTAAAGTTGTTAAGCTTTCACTTGTTAAATTTTGTAGCCATAATTTTACTGTTCCCATAAGTGTCCTTTCTAAATATCCTGGTGTTTCTGTCATTACTATTTTGTTATCTATTAATTGTTTTGATATATATCCTATCCATAATTGGATTGTTTTATTTATATCTGCTACACAGTCTAAATCTAAAAAATCATGTTGTCCAGTTATTGGTTTAGGTGTCCATTTTTTATTCAACCTTTTATCCTATATAGTTTTTTCTTTATCATATTGTTCATAGTTTGTATTATAATATTTTAAATTTTTTGGGTTTTTTATTCCTTATATACTAGGTTTTTCATCCATGTCTCTTGTATTTTCTTCAAATTTTTTTCATCTATGTCTATGTTTCCTGTATTTATTTCTAAATTCCTTGTATTATCTATATTTGCTAAAATTTCCGTATAAGTTTCGCTTGTTTCCGAATGTTGTTCTAGCTCATCGTCGTTTATTTCATCAATTCTTATTTCGGGTAGATTATCTTGGCTATTTTCTCCTTTTTCTTCCATTTCGTCTTCTAATTGCAATTTTTCTTTAATTTTAATTATCTCATTTGCTAATTTTGTTTTTTGTTCTTTTTCTTTTTCTTTTTGTTTAATTTCATACATTTCTTTTAATATTGCTAGTTCTTTTTCTAGTTCTATTATTTTAGTATTTTTTACTTCTTCTAATTGTTGTACTTTCTTTTTTGCTTGTTGTTTTATTTTTTCAATTTCCGTTTTTCTATCTATTTCTTCATTTTCTTTTGTTATTCTTATCATAGCAGTTAAACTATCTTCTAGTTTTACCGTTTCTTTTTCTAACATTAAACTTAGATTATCACCTATTTTCTTATATCTTCTTCCTAGATTAGAAAATATTATCTTTATTTTTAATCCGTCATAGTTTTCATATGTTTTTTCATCTATTGCGTATTCTTCTTTATTCATTTATGGGTTGTGTTGTAGTGTATATTCTAAGCTTTCTATTTGTATTTGTAGATATAAAATAGTTTTCCTCTGTGCTGTTATAGATTTTTTACAAATTCCTGCAAATATATTACTGTTAAGTCTATTTTGCCTATGTTCTAATTCTTATCTTTTAGCTGTAATTATTTCAGTAAGTTTTTGTCTATATTCGTTATACTCGTTATTCATTGTATCCTTAAATATTGAACATATTTATATTCTATATTAGATATATTATCTATTAATTGATCTAATTTGTCGTTATCAGTTTTTGTGATATTGAGTTGTTTGTATTCCAGATATAATTTGTTTAATTTTATTCTTATTTTTCCTAACTTTCTATTAGTATGTTTCTTCTTATATTTCTTTTCATCCATAGAGTTTAAATAGTTTGAATTTTGTATATATTTTCAATATAGGTTCTCGTAACATGATATAAGTTTTTCTCGTTTTGTAGGCTATCTGCATAGGTTGAGGTTTGGGGGTTCCATAGCCAATGTGTTTCTTGGTATCCTCAGAGTAAATGGTTTTTCAAATAGCTGGTTCAAGTTTGTATTCTTATGTTGTTTTTCACTAACTTGTTTGCTCGTACCTGCAGCTATATTTAAACAAACATTATGGGTTTTAAGGTGTTTCCCAACTTCACCTTTTAGATCTGGATTTTTAAAGTCTTCCGATCGACTTAGCTCCGCATTTTTATAGTCATGCTGCTGACTTCTTATTTGTTGTAGCTCTTTGTCAATATTTTCTAATTTTGTGCAAAGTAGGTTCATAGCTTTGAGTATTTCTTCTATAGTATTTTCTTTTTCAGTCTGTGTAGCTTTGTCTTGATAAGTAATCTGCAATAACATTCTTGTCAGTTTTTATCACTTCAATAGTAAATGTAAAATTTAATATATTTAATACCAATCTTCTCATTTCTTTCGTAGTTATTGAATCTTGTATTTTTCTTGTTAGCCACCATTTTACTTGTGTATTATCGGTCCTTATAATAAATTTGTTATATCCAATATATGGTTCAAATGATAGTAAACATTTATATACTGAATATAATTCTTTCCTATTTATTTCACATCTTATTTCTATATTAGTAAATGTTCCTGAATAATATCGACAATGATGTTCTATTTTTTCTTTATCATACATGTATTTTAAGACTCCTCCATAACTTTTTTCTCTGGCGTCTGATTCTACTATATAAGTAATTTTTTTGTTTTCATCCAGAAAATATAGTTTAGGTATATTCTTACATAATAGTTTTATTTTTGTATTTGTGTTTGGTCTTTCTTATCAAACTGGTATTCTATATCTTTCTTCAATTTTTGTTGTAACATTTTTAAATTCTCTGCTAATTTTCGTATGTATTCTCTTACTTGATTTACTAGTCCTATAAATGATTGTAATTTCTTTTTGTATCTAGTTGTTCATTTTAGTTAATTATTTTTGTACTATATGTGTTTGCATTTTTATTCCATTTTTATCTATTTGTATTCCTAAGAATACTATTTGCTTTTTCATTATGTCTGCTTTCTTTTTATTTAGCCTATATGTGTTTGCATTTTTATTCCGTTTTTATCTATTTGTATTCCTAGGAATTCTATTTGATTTTTCATTATATCTGCTTTCTTTTTAGTTAGACTTATACCCGAATATTCTATGATATGTATAAATTTTTCTAATAATCTTATATGTTCATCTTGTGTTTTGGAATATAATAATATATCATCAATGTACACTACACAATTTTCTATTTGTTTAAAATAATTGTCCATAAAGTGTTGGTATCTACCTGGTGCGTTTTTATATCCAAATGGTAATACATTCCATTCGTAAAATCCTTGTGGTACAGTGAATGCTGTTAGTTTTTTAGATTCTTCTTCTAGTTTTAAGTGATAAAATCCTGACTTACAATCAAATTTGCTAAAATAATTATATCCTTGTATTTGTCTTATCTTTAGTATTTTATTTGGTATCGTATAATTATATTATTTGGTTTTTGCATTTAAATTTCTATAATCAATGACCATCCTACTTTTTCCTCTTTTTTGTTCACTATGTTTATTTACAATAAATGTTGGGCTTGTATGCTTGCTATTGCTTTCTTGTATATACCTTTTTTCTAGTAATTCACTTATGTGTATCGTAAATTCTGTTAAATCATTAAAATTATATTTTAATGGTTTTTGAGTTATTATACTATTATTACCTTTTTATTATCATAATTTATTGTTAACCGTTTGTCTTCTAAATTATATGATTTTACTTGTTCTAGCCATTTTATTCCTAAAGTGATTTATTTATCTCCTTGATATACTTTAAACTTTATTACTATTGGTACTCCTCCAATGATTATTTCCTTTCCGGTGGTTTCTTCGGTATATATTAATGATTTTGGTAGTTCAGGGCATGATTGTTCAGTAGTTATTTTTTCATCTTGTCACTAATTCTCTTGTAATATAGTTTTCTTCTTGTCCTGTATTTATTAATATTAAATATTTTCGTTGTTCCATTACTCCCATTATGTAGTAATGATATGATTTTATTTCTTCTTCTATTGATTTTTGTGGGATTTTATATATTCTTCTTGAGGTAATCATTTTTGATGATTTTTGTGGTATTTCATAGTTTATTCTTTTTGATGTGCTTAATCTTTCTCTTACTATTTCTAAATCTTCTTCTATGTCAATCTCATTATAACTATAGTCATTATTATATTTTAATAGTTTTTTGGGTTATTATACTATTAGTAGTATGACAACAGAAGTAGAAGAACAAAATAAAGAAAAAATCATAAATCGGAATCTAATGACAAAATTAGCAATATGTAATATGTGTTATATAGATGAATATACATGTGTATTTAGAGAATACTATTATAAAGGAACATATAGCATAGAAGAAAGTAAAGAAATAAGAAAATTATATTTTACAAAATTACCATACTAGTAGAAAGTTAAGAAAAATAAGAAGAAAATTAAACAAATTATATCCGGAATATAAACAACTTAATATCACAAAAACTGATAACGACAAATTAGATCAATTAATAGATAATATATCTAAAATAGAATATAAATATG
>NW_006239318.1:540401-543643 GCF_000226075.1 Solanum tuberosum | reverse complement strand
AGCGAAAAGACAAGAATTAGAACATAGGCAAAATAGACTTAACAGTAATATATTCGCAGGAACTTGTAAAAAATCTATAGTAGCACAAAGAAAAACTATTTTATATCTACAGATACAGATAGAAAGTTTAGAATATAAACTTCAACATAATCTATAAATGAATAAGGAATAATATGTCATAGACGAAAAAACATATGAAAACTATGACGGATTAAAAATAAAGATAATATTTTCTAATCTACTCTTTTTGCTCCTATTTTATGTTTACATGATGTTGTGAACCACCATTGTGTATTTGTTATTATATGAGGGTATAATTTTTCTAAAAATAGCATTCCTAATAGCATATCTTTTGCTGCAAGTTTGAAGTTATACATTTCTTCTATAATTAATATCTTATCCCATATTTGTACTTTTATTTTTTTTGCCTTCTATGTGATCATGCTTCCTTCATTAGACTTAAGCGTAGAAAAGATATTCGAAATACCAACAATGAGAAATTGGTTTAAACGACAAAAAAGAAGAATATTACATAGTAAGTCAAAAAGAACATATTATAGATTGCAAATACACCAAAGGAACGGCTAAAATAACAATAATAAACCGGAACCTTTTAATTCAAAAGTAATAAAAAGTTGGAATGAAGCAGAATTAACAGATACCTTAGGAGTTAGAATAAAATTCCTACAATGATGGTTTATAGACTATGTGAAAAACATAGAGAAGAAATAAAAATGGAAAACATATTAGTAAAAAACTTAGCATGTTGCAAAAACAAAACAGCACCCCAGTTTGGATGTACAGACAGATACTATAGAAAGAAATATAATAAAAAATACAGATCAAAATATAAATATAAAAAACCGAGAAGAAGATACTATGTAAAAAACTACAAAACCAAAGACCATATAGACCAAAGAGAAAACTAAAGGAATGTATAAATCACTAGTATTATATTGGAAAATGTCAGGAATACAACTAGCCCCAGGAAATAAAATATTTATAGCTAGATGCAAAAACTTATATGTTTAAACAAAAACAAATATCAGAAATAATAATAGACGATGAAAAATATATGCAGATAGAATACATATATTATGAATAAAGACAACTAAAGAGATAAGGCAAAAAAGATATATTTGGCCAAAAAATCCAAAAGCAAATAGTGAATAATAATATTATCGTAAATTATTAGGTACATTTGTAAGAAAGTTAGGAATAAATCATGTAAAATAGTCAACAAGTGTAAGGTAGTATACATTATTAAAGTATGTGCATTATTAAGTATGGACAAATGTAAAGATTAAAATAAGTATGGGCAAGTAGTAGGTGTGTGGTAGGTGTGGTGTATTATTAATGGTAGGTATGGCAGGTGTAAGTTGTAGTGCATTATTGTAGAGATATGATAGAATTTGAAAGTGCAGTAGATAGGATTTCCTTTCTGTAAAAAAGAATGTAAATGTAACATAAAAGGCAGACTTTGAATAAACGGAGCACTTTCATAAAAAATACTTTCACATATTTAAAAAATATTCATAATTAATAGATAATGGAGCAACTCTCAGATATCATGGATAAGCAAGAAGCAAAGGTATATTATTCAACAAATATGCAGAACTAAATTTCATATATTCCTGAATATTATATATATGATTGAATAAATTTATGTTAGTTATTATGTATTAGAATTATTTGAATCATGATTTCTAGTTTATTAGCACACTGGAAACAGTGAGAAAACTTCTATATTATGTCATCCTAATGTTGAAACCAGTAGGCAAGGAAAGCCGTTTAGCGGAGTAAACAAAGTTGAGGCGCTGATAAGAAAGAACTATTCGTTAAAGTACGATGCTAGTAGTGACAGGAGAACATGATAAAGACAATCTAGTTCATAAATAATCTAATATAAATTTAATCAATTATGAATATGATAGGAAGAAATAATTGAAAAATAAAAACCTGCATGATAAAGAACATTGACTACATACATGCATGATGAAATAATAAAAAACTATGAAAACTTTAATCTTATATATACTTAAAGGTATAGAAATAATTGAATTAAGAAGAATAATATGGGAAAAATATTTAATGATAACGAATCAGAAGATATATTAAACCCACAATGGTATGAAATAAACCAACACGATTTAGACTTCGAAAGAATAGAATGGTATGATTTAGAAATAAATTTAGATTAAAATGAACTTACGAATATTTACAATATTGGATAGAATCTATGGAAGATATAAAACTATTAGAACAATTAATGGAGGAAATTATATATGTACCAAAGAACCCAAGATATGTTATATCTAGGATATATCATAAATAATATTAAAGAAATATCAAGATTAATACACTTAGCAAAAGAATATTAGAATGAAATCTTTAAAATGGATTCCTCACCAACCACACTACCAAAAATATCATGAATCCCTCACCTACCAATAAGATGAATTCCGCACCGAAAAATCTTTATTCCTCACCTACCACACTACCAAAAATATCATGAATCCCTCACCTACTAATAAGATGAATTCCGCACCTATATATTTTCATGTTTTTATCATTAGAAAGTTCTTTTTATTAGTATTACTTTTTTATTATCATAATTTATTGTTAACTGTTTGTCTTCTAAATTATATGATTTTACTTGTTCTAGCCATTTTATTCCTAAAGTGATATTTTTATCTCCTTGATATACTTTAAACTTTATTACTATTGGTACTCCTCCAATGATTATTTCTTTTTCGGTGGTTTCTTCGATATATATTAATGCTTTTGGTAGTTCAGGGCATGATTGTTCAGTACTTATTATTTCATCTTCTGTTACTAATTCTCTTAATATAGTTTTCTTCTTGTCCTGTATTTATTAATGTTAAATATTTTTGTTGTTCCATTACTCCCATTATGTAGTAATGATATGGTTTTATTTCTTCTTCTATGGATTTTTGTGGGGTTTTATCTATTCTTCTTGAGGTACTCATTTTTGATGATATTTGTGGTATTTCATATTTTATTCTTTTTGATGTGCTTAATCTTTCTCTTACTATTTCTAAATCTTCAGAGCTATGGATGAAAAGAAATATAATAAGAAACATACTAGTAGAGAGTTAAGAAAAATAAGAAGAAAATTAAACAAATTATATCCGGAATACAAACAACTTAATATCACAAAAACTGATAACGACAAATTAGATCAATTAATAGATAATATATCTAAAATAGAATATAAATAT
>NW_006239318.1:535756-536931 GCF_000226075.1 Solanum tuberosum | reverse complement strand
TATGAAAATATACATACTTGCAAAGATAATAATAGATGGATATTACAACAGATATTATACACCGATGATAGATACGGGAGCAGAAGCTAATATATGTAAATACAATTGTTTACCAGAAGGTAAATGGGAAAAATTAAAAACACCGATAGTAGTAACAGGATTTAATAATGAAGGAAGTATGATCACATATAAGGCAAAAAATATAAAAGTACAAATATGGGATAAGATACTAACTATAGAGGAAATATATAACTTTGAATTGACTACAAAAGATATGCTATTAGGAATGCCATTTTTAGAAAAATTATACCCACATATAATAACAAAAACACACTGGTGGTTCACAACACCGTGTAAACAAAAAATAGGAGCAAAAAGAGTAAACAATAAAAAACGAAAAACAACGGAATGGATAAAAGGAAGTGAAAAAATTACACAAAAATTAGAAAATATAAAAGATGAAGACCCTAAGATAGAGTTAATTATATTCTCTATAGATAAAGTAAAAATAATTCAAGATAAGTTAGAATTATTATATAGTAAAGATCCTCTACAAGTATGGGAAAAACATAAAACAAAAGTAAAAATTGAGCTAATTGATAATAATAGTATAATAACCCAAAAACCATTGAAATATAATTTTAATGATTTAACAGAATTTAAGATACATATAAGTGAATTACTAGAAAAAGGGTATATACAAGAAAGCAATAGCAAGCATACAAGCCCAACATTTATAGTGAATAAACATAGTGAAAAAAAGAGAGGAAAAAATAGGATGGTTATTGATTATAGACATTTAAATGCAAAAACTAAAACATATAATTGCCCAATACCAAATAAAATATTAAAGATAAGACAAATACAAGGATATAATTACTTTAGTAAATTTGACTGCAAATCAGGATTTTACCACTTAAAAGTTTGAAGAATAATCTAAAAAACTTACAGCATTTACAGTACCACAAGGATTTTATGAATGAAATGTATTACCATTTGGATATAAAAAATGCACCAAGTAGATATCAACACTTTATGAATAACTACGTTAAACAACTAGAAATTTGCATAGTATACATAGATGATGCACTATTATATTCCAAAACACAAGATGAACATATAAGATTATTAGAAAAATTTATACATAGTATAGAATATTCAGGCATAAGCCTAAG
>NW_006239318.1:533604-535723 GCF_000226075.1 Solanum tuberosum | reverse complement strand
ATATATAAATTTTCCTCCATTAATTGTTCTAATAGTTTTATATCTTCCATATATTCTGTCCAGTATCGTAAATATTTGTAGTTCATTTTAATTTGAATTTATTTCTAAATCATACCATTCTATTCTTTCGATGTCTAAATCATGTAGGTCTATTTCATATCATTGTTGGTTTAATATATCCTCTGATTCGTTAGAAATGAGAAGATTGGTATTAAATATATTAAATTTTACATTTACTATTGAAGTGATAAAAACTGACAAGAATGTTATTGCAGATTACTTATCAAGACAAAGCTACACAGACTGAAAAAGAAAATACTATAGAAGAAATACTCAGAGCTATGAACCTACTTTGCACAAAAGTAGAAAATATTGACAAAGAGCTACAACAAATAAGAAGTCAGCAGCATGACTATAAAAATGTGGAGCTAAGTCGATTGGAAGACTTTAAAAATCCAGATGTAAAAGGTGACGTTGGGAAACACCTTAAAACCCATAATGTTTGTTTAAATACAGCTGCAGGTACGAGCAAACAAGTTAGTGAAAAACAACATAAGAATACAAACTTAAACCAGCTATTTGAAAAACCATTTACTCCGAGAACACCAAGAAACATATTGGCTATGGAACCCCAAACCTCAACCTATGTAGATAGCCTACAAAACGAGAAAAAATTATATAACCATGTTAAGAGAACCTATATTGAAAATATATACAAAATCCAAACCTATTTAAACCGTAATCCTAGATCCACTACAACCAAAGAACCAAATCAAGACTACCTAACCCAAAAATTACAAGGTTATAACAAGTTAATTGCACAACCAAAAACTAACGCCAATTTAGTAAGAACACGTTACAATTATAGACTATTAAATACCGTATATACATACGATGGAGAAGAGATAAGTGGAATACCAGAATTACACAAAGCATTCGTCACATATAAAAGAGTTACCAAAGGAAATTTATTTTATATAAAGTTTTATACAGCACCAGCGAAGATATTATACGAGGAGAAAAAACCTCCAATTCAAGTTGTTAAGATAGGATTAACCAAAGATATGATTATACCTGATGATATCGGACAACAGGAAGAAGTACAAAAAATAAAGATACCAAGTTTTTATGCCAATAAAAGAATAATTGGTATATCAACTATTATACAAGAGTTAGCAAACAATTATTTGAATAGAAATGCTATATGGAGTTACTACTCTAGAGACCAGCGATGGATTTTATCATTATTAAAACCAGAAGAAAGACCTACGACAAGAGCACTCAAAGCAGGATTTATTTCGCCAGAACTATTAACCAGATATTGCAAGCTAATTGGACACAAATACCCTGATCATCTATGTTCAAAATGTAATGGAGAAGACAACGTGATTCCCGATGTCCAGCTAGAATAAAGAGATAAGGCAAAGAAGATATATTTTGACTTTGGCCAAAAAATCCCAAAGCAAATAGTGAATAATACTATTATTGTAATTATTAGAACAGTAGGAATAAATCATGTAAAATAGACAACAAGTGTAGGGTAGTATACATTATTAAAGTATGTGCATTATTAAGTATGGACAAAATAGTATGGACAAGTGTAAAGATTAAAATAAGTATGGGCAAGTAGTAGGTGTGTGGTAGGTATGGTGTATTATTAATGGTAGGTATGGCAGGTGTAAGTAGTAGTGCATTATTGTGCAGATAGGATAGAATTGTAGTACATTATTGTGCATTATTGTAGAGATAAGATAGAATTTGAAAGTGCAATAGATAGGATTTCCTTTCTATAAAAAGGAATGTAAATGTAACATAAAAGGCAGGCTTTGAATAAATGGAGCACTTTCATAAAAAACACTCTCACATATTTAAAAAATATTCATAATTAATAGATAATGGAGCAATTCTCAGATATCATGGATAAGCAAGAGGCAAAGGTATATTGTTCAATAAATATGCAGAACTAATTTCATATATTCCTGAATATCATCTATGTTATTGAATAAATTTATATTAGTTATTATGTATTAGAATTATTTGAATCATGATTAAACCGGTAGGCAAGGAAAGCCGTTTAGGGGAGTAAACAAAGTTGAGGCGTTGATAAGAAGGAAGTATC
>NW_006239318.1:518084-533526 GCF_000226075.1 Solanum tuberosum | reverse complement strand
GTAAAGAACATGACTACATATATGCATGACGAAATGATAAAAAGCTATGAAACTTTAATCTTATATATACTTAAAGGTATAGAAATAATTGAATTAAGAAGAATAATATGGGGAAAAATATTTAATGATAACGAATCAGAAGATATATTAAACCAACAATGGTATGAAATAGACCTACATGATTTAGACCTCGAAAGAATAGAATGGTATGATTTAGAAATAAATTCAGATTAAAATGAACTACGAATATTTACAATATTGGATAGAATCTATGGAAGATATAAAACTATTAGAACAATTAATGGAGGAAAATTTATATATGTACCAAAGAACCCAAGATATGTTATATCTAGAATATATCATAAATAATATTAAAGAAATATCAAGATTAAGACACTTTGCAAAAGAATATTATAATAAAACCTTTAAAATGGATTACTCACCTACCACACTACCAAAAATATCATGAATCCCTCACCTACCAATAAGATGAATTCCACACCGAAAATTCTTTATTCCTCACCTACCACACTACCAAAAATATCATGAATCCCTCACCTACCAATAAGATGAATTCCGCACCAAAAAATGGTATCTCTGATAGGTACTTGATAATCACTTTAGTGTTCTTAAGATGATCGAATGTTCAACGTAGTCTAAATAGTTGGCAATATGTATTATAGTGTGACGAGAAACTCAGAACTTCTCAATCATTCTCTGTTGTTTTTTTTGCTTCAATCCTCCTAAAATGGGTGGCTTACTAAATCACTTGACATGCTTGTGTAACAGGGCACTGTGCCTCTTTGAGCAGAAAACCTCTGATATCACTGTAAGTTCTGACAATGAAGATACAAAGAGGGGCTTTATTTCTACTTTGATTTTGCCTACAAATCAAGAGTTGCTCTGTGTTACAGCAGACCATCAGTTTTTTCTTTACTATCCGGAGGAATCTGAAGGTAGTATGAGTCTATTTCTTAGAAAGAGGTTTGTTGGATACAATGAAGAGATTGCAGGTACGAGTTGCATATATATACTGCAGATGTTGCATATATATACTGCAGGTACGAGTGTACCCTAATCTCACTCTAAGTAATACTCCTATTACTTAAACGAGCCTAAGTAATAATCCTATTGCCCACTAAACCAACTACCTCTAGTTGATCTATACTTTAAGAACCCCACAAGGCTAACTCTAGCCACCAACTCCGATCTCCAAGACAAGAGCATAAACGAGCAGCAACTCTGCTGCACCACACATTAACTAACTCTAGTTGACACTCCTAGACAACTCTACCCAAGAGAACATCAAAATAATGACGTAAAAAGGCTTGACCAAAACTTAGATGATTCGACTAACTAACTCTAGTTAATACGACCCAAACTAAAGACTCAGACAAGCAAATGATCTACTATCCTTTATAACTTAGGAGTAGATTTACAATGTAACCACATAAGACACAAAGCTCAACATACAACAAATACTCTTTAGCACTCCATCAGGTCCCTTGTTGATATAAGCAGTGTTCTTCCTTGAAGATGGTCTTCTCTTTGTAAGCTTAAGAATTTTGTTTGCCAAATCTTAGTTTGTGTTTTTGTGTTAAGAGATTATATTGAATGAACACAAATGTCTTGAGACTGCCTATTGGCTGAGAGTTTGCTTCTCTCAAAAAGACGTGCACCTACAACATCAGAGGTGACAGCTTTTCTGAAAGCTGTCTTGTCGTCTTTTTCACATTAAAAAATAGGATCTAGACTCCAAGCATTAAGAAATTTTTTTTAAAAAGAATCTTAAATGAAAATACAAAATTAATATTAGCAATAATTATTAGATAGATACAAAGCAAGTAGAAAATTTAACAAATATGGAAAGTAAGAAAGATAATTGAGTGTTTATAAATATCATTAAGATATTATTATAAACATTAACCATTCAGATAGTATTTAATAATTAAGAATTGAGTGATTAAGATTGAAACACCAAAAAATAAATTAATGACAAATTTAAACAATAATAATTGAATTGTGTATTCAAGTGTAATAAATAAGGCCGATTGAATTTTAGTAGCTCCATTGATTGACTACATTAATGATAGCACAACAATATACATATACTCTTATAGTATCATTGACGAACAAGAAACATTAATGATACCAATACAATATTATATATACTGATTTAATATTGAGTATTGAAACTATCCATTATCTTAACCTTAATATAAGGGGTAGTTCAAGTGTAAGGGTCCTAAATTCTGGGGCCTCACAATAAAATAATTGTGAATTTGATAATTTTATGTTTTCTTGGACTATATTAAATATGGTTAAGAAAAATACAAAATCTATATATAAATAAACGAAAATAATTATCTACCTTTTAGCATAAATATTTTAGAACTTTAAACTAAACTACTCAAAATCTTTCTAATAATAAGTAATATTTTTACAATAACATCTAAGATAATATATTGAAAACAAATAATATCGATCATAGAGAGAATATTTATACTAGCCTCTCAGCTCAAAATATGGTATATTATTTTAATGAGATTATTTTGAATACATTTCAAAAAAATAAAATTCATAAAAATAAAACTTATATCATTCTGTTTAATATAACGGCAAGATTGATGAAGAAGATGAGGAACCAATTGATGTAACGGCAAGAAAAGGGCCTTTCAAGTTCGATGAAGGTGTAGGAACTAATGTTCTACTACAAACACCTTGTCTTACATGCCATATACAATTTTTTTCCAACGCCGACGCCAACAAGTCTTTACCGGAGCTATCATAAGCAATATTCGATTCACCGGAAACTATCATACCAAAATTCACTGTCGGCTCATACCAAAGAAAAGCCTTCACCATTGTTGCAGGGTTTAAGCTCTTTCTAGTTTTTCTTTTCTATGTTTTGATTTTTTTTTTCTATTTTTGTCTTATTTATGTTAGAGTTGATTAATTTAGATTTCCATTGAATAACCATGTATGGGCCCATGGGTAAAATGCTGCTTTTAGAATCATAAGTCAGGACTGAAAAAGAGAAGTATTAAAAATAACTCTAAATTTGGTGAGAATTATAAATTTTATCCCTAGATATTGGGGGTGTAAATTACTCCCTCTATCCCTAGTTACTTGTCCATATTTCCTTTTTTAGTTGTCCCTAATTACTTGTCCATTTTGACAAATCAAGGAATGACAATTATTTTTTTACCTATTATACCCTCAATTAATTACTTTGAAAAATATAGAACTTCTTGAAAATCTTCAAATTTTAATTCATCCACTTCGTAATTAATATGGGTAAAATGGTAAATTCACTATGTCAATTATTGTTTTCTTAATTGGTGTGCCAATTCAAAAGTGGACAAGTAATTAGGGACGGAGGGAAAATTAATTTTGTCTGGTTAGCTTAGTTGATTGAGTTAATGCGCTGAGCATTTTGGGCTAACCCAACACACATTTATAATTCTATTCTTTTTAAATAAATCTGACCTAATGGGTCCTTCAGTTTAAAAAGGCAGTACAGGATTATCTACATGCTGAAAAAAATAGAAAAGTAAAAGAAGATTTATGTGTGATTGTAACGACCCGAACCGTCGTTATTTAGGAAAGGCATAATACATAAACATGACCCTTAACTTGGCGTCAATTGGCAAATATGACCTTTAACTTTGTGTGTGCACAAGTAGGCACTTAAACTCGTATAAAATTGAGCAAATGGACACAAGTGTCCTACATGGCATAATACACGTAGGATGCCATGTAGGATACAAATTGCAATGTAGGGTGCCATATAGGACGAATGTGTCCATTTCCTCAATTTTATACAAGTTTAAGTGCCTACTTGTGCACACACAAAGTTAAAGGTCATATTTGCCAATTGACGCCAAGTTAAGGGTCATGTTTATGTATTATGCCTTTAGGAAAAGTTAAAATCTGGGAAATTTCTGGGCCACTATCCCGCTAGGGCGGCGGCACCACGGCAGGGTAAGATGCCACCAGAGTGGGATAAGCGAGACAAAATGTAAATAACGCAAAATCTTATTTTCTCTTTCTTCTAAAAATACCTAATTTAGACGTAAACCACCTTAGAAACCCCCTAAAAAGCTACTCTAAGCTTGCGAAGGAAGGAGAAGGATATTTCTAGCGTAAGGAGGTCAGTGGATGGTAGATTTCCGGTCAAGATCACCATCACGAAGTCCGGAAACAAGAATCGAAGACAAACTCTGTGCAGCTGCTTGGCGCTTAGGTAGGCTAGGTTTTATTAATTGAGTAGTTACAAATCTATGCTCACTACATAATATAATGTAAATCAATGGTAGGATTTATGCGTAGGCCTTCGTGCACTGAACAAAAGATGATTAAATCATAGGAAGAAGCCTTAGATGATGGACTAGGGCTAAGTATGGTCGAGTTATTTCTTAAGTGATGTACGTTGATGAATACTTCCTTGTGATGGTTGTAATTTCATGTTGTGTGATGTATGTTTGTGCTTGCTTCATTATGATATGTGTATGTATGTGAATGTTGCATTATTAGTCACACTAGTTGTAAATGAGATAGACGAATGATGAATGCCATAAATCATGACTTGATTGTATGATTATGAGAATATAATTGTGATAGTGGCTTGTTGAATGGATCAAGTGTTTGGTTCCGACACACTAACTTGGATCGATTTCCACATTCCAGCATAAATATGGGATCGGTTGCCACGTTTCGGTATAAACATTGGATTGGGTACAACGTTTCGATATGCTAACAGTTTGTGTTTGGGTTCCATGAGAGGACCAATGGCTTGACATAATTGTATATCTTGAGGATTGTGACATTGAACGTTGTTCTTGATGAGATAATTGATGTGGTATTTTTCCTGAAAGGTTAAAAGATTATGATGACTTATATTTGTTGTGCTATTATGCTGATTTAACTCGTTATGTATCTCGTTGTTAAATGGACCAAGAAGGGCCAAGGGTTCAAGAGTTGCTAATGTTTGAGAGAAAGGTTGTTCGTGTGTTACAAGGTGTTGACACCCAATTTTGACCCTACCCGATAATAATTAATTTCTGAACTTCTTAATTTTCAAATGATTTAGAATAATTGGCCTTATAAAATTCAAATAGTTTCAGGGTTATTTCAAGTAATTTCAG
The DNA here is from genome assembly GCF_000226075.1 of Solanum tuberosum. NCBI lineage: Eukaryota > Viridiplantae > Streptophyta > Magnoliopsida > Solanales > Solanaceae > Solanum > Solanum tuberosum. The sequence continues at coordinate 528,379 of NW_006239318.1, read as the reverse complement.
TCGATTCTTATAGTATTTTGAATAATAAATATATTTCATATAATTATATATGTGATTAATATAATTTATAAATATTTGAAAATCACACCAAAAGATTTCTACATTGTTAAAATAAATATTTTATTAATTAAGTTTAGTTCGAATTATAGTTTTAATTTGGAATTAATTGGTTTGCATTTAAATTAATTATTTCATAAATAAGTTAACTATTTTATTTCGTTAAGATTAAGAAGCTCATTAATTGATATTAATTCGTCTTATTTTGTTGTTAGTCGAGTTCGTCAATTTAATTCAAGTTGGCCATAATTTCAACTTAAATTGATTACGATTGTAATTCAATAGTCATTTTGTAATTGCACCATTCCTTAGCTTGGTTTCCAATTGTTGTAAGACCCAAATTTGGGCCATTTTGTCGGCCCAATTCGCTTTACAGTAAGAGAAGAAACCAACCCGGTTTTCCCAGACCCAATTCCTTTTTGTTTTCCCAATTCCAACAGTAGTACCCGACCGACCCAATTTCCGCTTTTCTTCTGGCCCAGCTGCGCTAACCTGACCCAAATCCTGGTTCAAGACAAGAGAAGACCCAGACGTGTTCAGCAGCAGCTAAACGAAAACAACAACAGTAGCGCGTGATCGACTCCAACATCCCTATAGGCGCCTTGTCTTCCTCACGCGAGGACGAGTTCACAGAAATACACAGCGATATATCACGGCGTCAGCAAACAGTAACAGCGATGTCTTAGCAATTCAAGCGGCAACAGTCGATTCCAAATGGAAAGCAGTCACTGCGTCAAATAGACGGAAAGTATCAATACGCAGAAAGCAGTACATTGCGATTTTTGTTTTCTTCTCCAACGTCCCTCTCAACTCATAAGTTCCTGCAGCAAAAGCACCAGCTATAGCCGCATTTTAGTCCTTGCGGCCTTCAGATAGAGATGCATAGCACAAGAAAGACATTAGATCGATCCCAATCGTCCATTTTGTTTCAGTCCGTTGAAATTGTGAGAAATTTTGGAATATTCTCGGTTTTGGATAGAAGTTTGAAGAGAAATTTTCAAATTCGTGGGCCTAGTTTATCCAAAATTTTCAGCCCCTTTACCCCATTTTGAACCCTAGTTTCCCACTATAAATCCCCCCTCTTCTTCATTTGTTTAAGGTTGGGGAAATTTTGGGTCAATAGAAAGAAAAGATACATAGATATACATAGGTTTTAAAAGCAAATATAGACTTAAAAAAATCAAGGACTATAGAGATATTCAGGTGTCAATTTCTTTTTCGAACACGACCTTCTTGCTGCTCGTTGGAATCCTCTGGGTCGGGTTTTAGTGGTGAAGCCGTTACTAGCTCATTGTTCTTAGTTCAGCTGCCCGAAAAAAGGTAACTTCCCTTTTATATAATGTTCTCCTCATCTCCTCGTCTGTTTCTAGCTATATTTTTTGTTTGAAAGACTTTGTTCTGTGGCTGTATGTTATTATTTGTAGTTGGGTTGATGATGATGTTAGCATGTTGTATGTACTCTTAGTCATTTCTATGAGTCAGTCCTAACATCAGGTCTCGTTGGCATTTACTCTGCTGCTTTATTCGATTGTTGTTTTGTTGTTCTTCCTTCGTGAGCCGGCTTCTCGAACATAGTTGAATCTGTGTTGTCGTTTAATATTCGATATCATATGCTTCATTTTTTCACCTTAAGTTGAATAAATGAACCAAGAGGTCAACACTATGAGTTATGTGTCGTGTATGCTATTGTTTTGAGCTCTTAGACTGAATTTAGATTGCAACATGTTCTGTTTTCTTATTTCTTTTCATAAGTTCGACACCTGGTTCACTCTTTTCGCCTCTTGGAGTGTTGAAATTTGAAAGTCTATATGTCATTTTGTTGTCGTTAACTAGCATTGAGTTGTTTATTCAAGTTAGTCCAGTATTCGTTCGGCATCGCTCCGCTCTATTTAAAATTGAGCTATATCTTACCAAGTTTTGCTTGTATGTTATTTTGGTCTTAGCCTTGAATCATGCTAAAAATGATTTTAATGTATACATCTAAGTCGTTTCGATATATTGGTCTCGGTTGCTTCACTTTTTCCCGTTTTATTTGACTAGTTTTTGGTCTTGTTAGAGAGAAGGTTCGTTTATCAATCTTGTTTATTCTATGTTTGCATCGGCTAACTAGCGTCCATCTTTTGAGGTTGACTTTTTCTTGACTTTCCTGTGTATATATGCTACTATTGGAGGGTCTCAAATGCCTACTCTAATCTTCTGGGTTAAAGTCTATTGCCATGTTTATGGTTGGTGGTTCGTTAATAAATCTCAAGTTTTGCTTCTTCTTTGAAATATTTTACTTGTATGATGGGCATATATTAATCCACTATTCAGTTAGAAGCATATCTCTAAGAATTCCATTTGTAATGTTTTGTGTGTTGAATCATTGTGAGTTTGCTATTGTATATAATGCTTATATGTTTTATCATTCTGCTCAATACTTCTTATGACTTAATACTTATGTACTTTATTTGTTGTGTTGCATGTGAATCTGCCTTGAGTCCTCACGGACTTCTCTATTCCCAATGCATTTGATTTGGGTCGTAAAGGCCCAAATTTTCTCTTCTTGCTCGAGTCAGCCCCCATATCTGAGTGAAAGAAATTGATGAACAAGTTGAGGGCAGTACAAGTGGCAAGAAATTGGATTTTTGGTGTCCGAAAAGCTCGAAAAGAGGCTGATATACCTGATGTATACACTGGTATACAGGCGGATATACAATATACAAGTCACAAAAATGTGAGAATACAGGTTCGAATTAGAAATACAGGTCAAAATTTGATATACATGAATGATGCAGAAATACGGCCCAAGATACGGCCCATATACAGTGGTATACATAGAATGTATACGCATATTTTCCAAAGGGAAATAGGCCCAAAAGCCTTAAAAAATTTCCAGCAGGTTCGGGTAGTAGAAAAATGGGCCATTGCCTAACGAAATGAGTACCAGCAGCTATTTTGATGAAAATTAGGCCAAAAACCCATCATTTTGGGCTTGTCTTTAGTATTAGGATAGGTTCATAAAATTTTGAATTTGGGGGCAAAGTCCATTATTTGGACCAATTTTTTTAGAGTTAGGACAGGTGGGCCCAAGGCCTAACTTAGCTGAATTTGAGCAAATGGCCCAAATTCAAGCATTCTCTCATTTTTCCTCTTTATTTATTTGTTATTGTATTGACTAACATTTTGGTTTAACTTAATTAATTCCCAAGAGATAGTCATTTCTCTTTTTATGTTCAGAATATATATATTTATTACTTAGCTTTATTTTTATTATTTGTCTTACAACATATAAAGTATTTCCCTTAGAAGGTTTCCCTTTAGTTATTCCCCTTAAAAATAAAAAATGAGTCTTCTTACTTGGTTAATATTTTTAAAGTTAGTCAAATACTTTTAGTCAAATCGTTGGTCAACCACAAGTTAGCGGACATTCCGAGGGCCTAACACCTTCTCGAAATGTAAATTGAACCCCAAACCCCTTTAAATTTCAAATGATTTTATTTTGTTTAAATCTTTTGAAAAAATTGTAAGTCTTCTTAATTTCTTTAAAAAATTAAGTGGCGACTCTATTTGGAAAATCGATTTCTCTTCAAGTCAAAAGTTTAGTCGATTTTTCGAAACAAGTTCATTTTTATTTTTATTTTTTTCGAGTAAAACAGAAATGTCGACTCTGCTCGGTAGTTTATTAGGTTCTAACCAAAATGTTTTCACTATTTTACTACTTGTTTTTAATTGTTAAATTGTTTCTATGCTTTACTTGTTAAATTTCTATAAACTATTGCATTCATGGCATGACATATTCCGTCAAATGACATTTATTTTGTTTTTCACTTGAAGGACGATTATGCGTGCCGCAATCGTTCGTTAACCAATTTTTTCTCGAGGCATCCTGACGAATACAGTTGGCTATTGGATAGTCAACGATCGTTAATTATCCCAGCCCAAGTAGTCCGCTTGGGTCACCTATCCACTATAAACAAAGCCCACTCTTAGTTAGACTAGTGTAGAGCCAAACTCAAACCCAAAATTTAGCGCATTGGCCTAAGATGACCCAACACCGAAGGCATGTTAGGCCCATTAGAAAGACCACCTTAAGTCCAAAGGGGCCACGGCCCGAACGAACGTTCATACTTACGTGTTTGAAGGATGTATGCGTTGTTTGACAAATTGTTGTGCCTTGGGTTTGGGGGTTATCTAATTCTTTGTATGTTTTTGTAGATGGCCAAGCAATTCTTGAATTTCAAAATGGTCGCTGAGAAGCCGAACCTCTTTCGTGTATGGTGGAGCCATCTCAATGCATATAAAAAAAGAGAACTTTTCATTCACTTGGGCCACCTTCCATTGATAATTAATCTCAAAGTTTGGCCCAAGTTCTTTGAGGTGATCACTCGATTTTGGGATGATAAGAAGATGGTGTTTCGCTTCAAAGATGTCGAAATGACACCAACTGTTGAGGAAATCATAGATTGCCTAGACAACATCGGGATGTGCCATAAGAGGAAAAATCACCCAGATCATCAAATTTTGCTACCGGATAAGCTGACTTGCTTAGAACTAAAAAACATGTTACTGGTAAATGTAGATTGGCTAGACACCCAAAGTATTCCGTTTTTGAAATTCTATGAACGATGGGGGCATGAGAATTATTGTAAAAAATTTCCAAATGAGTTTCTCAGTCATGGTAGTTGGAGTCAGACTCAAACCCTAGCATTTTCCATATGCCTCTTAGGGACGATGGTATTTCCTCAGGACGGAGGAAACGAAATTGATACTCGGGTTTTAATGGTTACACACGCCATCTTCGAGGGTATTGGTAAAAAATGAGGAGTTAAGAAACACTTCAACCTGGCCCTAGTCATATTGGCCGACATCTATCGATCTTGGGGCCAATGCAAAAATGGGTTTCCATTTTTTCAAGGGTGTAATATCTTGCTTCAATGGTAGATGTGTAAACATCTAGTGAAAACATACGAGACTCAGAAACAAAAATTGTCCAAGCCAGAAAAGTCAAGCCACCTCGACCACTACGAGTTACATTTAAGCATCAACAAATTCAAGATCCACAGCACAAGGGAAGCATGGGATAAAACCTTCCACGACATAAAAGAGGGAAACGTGCAATGGATATTTCAAGATTTCATGTTGGTAAAATTAGCCATTCGAGGGGCTATGTGTCCTTTCCTAATTCTTCTTGGTATCAGAGGGGTATGACCCTACAATCCCAGTAGGGTAGTGCAGCAGTTCGGGAGGGAACATATCTTACCTAATAAAGGAAACACTAGTCGATTCATCTTCGAGTACAACGTGTGTAGTAAGATACCTCATGCTAGGGATATTCTCCAAGAATGGGATGGGCATGTCAACCTAAAAAAAAGCATAACTGAAAATAGGTATGAAGTTGGATATGTTGATGGGCACAAAAAATGGTTACAGGATGATTTACTTGGTACACTTGACCCGACGCCATGCACGGGCCGACAGATTGAAGATGTCCAAGTAAGGCTCCAAATCTAAGTCTACCACTTTCAACAAGAGTGGGACCAAAGAGAGCAAGAGTTTCAGCGTAGGGAGCAAGAGTTTCAGCATAGGGAGCAAGAATACCTGCGTAGGGAACAGAGTTTCAGCATAGAGAATATGAAAGCCAAAGGGCCTTAGCCTTTGTCACACAAGAGTTAGCCAATACAAGGGCCTGCCTAATGCGTTTGGATTCGAACTTGGATGATCAGCTTGAAACTCTTCAGGGCGTATCGATTTCTTCCAAAGTGGTGTTCGCTGAGCCGCATGTGGTGACTAACAAGTTCCTCATTCGTGAAGAAGTGGAAAAAGCAAGAGGAGGAGCGGGACCTTTGGCCTTCTAGTTATCTTATACCCCTGCGCGAGATTGATTTTAATGTATTGGCAGTTTATCCCTTTCCCAAAAGATGTATCCCTTTTGTTAACTTTGTAATGGATTTTATAATTATTTATGAATCTTAGTTTGGGGGTGCAATGATTTTCTCTTAAATGGCGCAATACATCCTTCAAATCGCTAGGCATACCCTTGGCACAAAAGGGTCATATATCTTTTTAGGACGGGATATTTGCTTGTGTGCTTTAACTGTTTATATGATATGTTGTTTTGAATGAGGACATTTTTAGCCCACTCCTTTTCAAAATATTTCTAAAAATCTCTACAATACCAAATACAAATCACTACCAAAATGTTCGATCGAAATTCCCCGAGTCTTGAGTTTCTCAGTCAAAATTAAATCCCGCTACCAAATCCTAAGACCTTACTCTATCATCTCAGGAAAGGTAAATCTGCCGCTAAGATGGAAAAAATCCAAAATGTCGCGGTGGAGCTGACTGAGGAGGATTTAAGGATGAAATTGCATCGGTTCAACCAGGAGATTCGAGAAATGGAGGAAAAAGGAATAAAACTAGAATTTGCCACTGTAGTTGCACTAGCCAAAAGTGCAACATTAGACGTGGAGATGGCGACTAACAAGATGAAATTAGCTATCATGGACGAAGAAATAAATGTTATGCGGAAGAATGACGAGGATATAACCCTGAGGCTTCAGAGGCTACGCAAAAAATACCCTCTCCTGGAAAAGAAGTCTTTGTCCTCGAAGACACTGAATGTGAAGTTGTTGAAGAAGAACCCGAGGAAGAAATTGTCTATAGGCCTCCTTTCCAAGGACGTTTGAAAGAAGGGGACGAGAAGATCACCATCCAAGCATATGAGCAGAAACATATCGTGGGAGCAAAAGTCATTTCACGTGCTCTCATTTACGAGCGTCTTCAAGCTTCACTCATCCTAAAACTGAACCACTTCCAAGGTTGAATCGGAGGATGCAAATAAGACATATGCCTACCACATAGACCAAAATGGGCACACAATAAAAGAATGTGTGGAACTAAAAGATGCGATCCGCGACCTATCAACATTGGGAAAATTACCTATATATGGGGTGATAACACTCTCCTTACCTGTGATCAGCCGGAACCTATTATACAGTTCACATAACATACTTTATTTTATTGTCACTACTTCACGCCTTTTAAGAGAACACGGTGGAATATCTATTGTCAGTTGGTTCAAAAGGGGATCTTGACCCCTATCAAAAGGGATGATGGAACAGTCGATCCCTTTGGAATTGAAATTTGGAAACCTTGCCCTTATCACGACGCCATAGATCACACCATTAGAATGTGCCTCGGGTTCCACTATGATGTGGAGTCCCTAATCAACAAGGGAATGATCCAAGTCAAGTTTCTCCCCTGATTGGCCATATGGCAGCCAGAATGCTTTGACTAGTCAAAAGAAGAAGCCTTGATAAATGCACAATCTATGTTTTAGGAGTTTTATCGCATGCTTTTAATTTCTTTGTAATCAAAAAATGAATGAACGAAAACTAAATTCCTTTTGTATCCGAACTACGTAAGGCCTAAATTCTCCTTTGGAGATACGTAGGCAGCCTTCCAAATTTTTCTTTTCCCCATTCATTCTATAAGGGAACATTGAAATCACATCAACAAATGCCGAGAGATGCAACAAGAAGACCTTAGCTCAACGCAATTCAACCTTCCTGGGTCGCTAGTCTCAAAATAAAATGAGCAAATTCATGCTTATTAAAAAAATCAATCCCCATTATTCGTGGGTTAACATGTACTTAAATGAAGCAACTCTTATGTGTTTATGTAACACTTCGAAAAATGGTAGGATAACAAGAGCATAAACGTAAGGTTTAAAATCATAAAATGACTACATGCATGTTAGAAGACCTTTTAGGGTTGAAATGAGGGCTATAGAAGTCAAGGCCAAGAGGCAAGTTCCAAGGCAAAGGGGCCAAGCCAAAGCCAAAGGCCAAGGCTGCCCCTGGCTTGGGCACACTGCCTCACCCTTCACGAGTGGGACCACGGACCGTGGTCCTCACGAAGGCTCGTGAAGCTTCCTTGGCCATGGTAAAATGGCCACATAAAAACCTAGCTACTGCCTCACCTTCATGGGCAGGACCACGAGTCGTGGTCCACACCACGGCTCGTGAAGGTGGCTCGTGGTCCCTAACGGGGGCACTTAAGTGAGGATCAATTAAGTCAATTCCTTTTTAGTACAATTAAAGTGGGGTTGTTTTGGGTATTTTTAGGGGTACTATATAAGTCATTTTAAGTCCAAATACACTCAACGCAAGTCATTATACTCAAACACCCAATTGAAATAAAAAACTCCCTCTTCTTTCAATATTTGTCTCTCTAAACTCAAAGAAGAAGCAAGAAGCCATTGGAGCTAGGGTTTGTAGATTTTCAAGGTTCTTCCCCAAATTTCTTGGAGGTTCTTAATTGAGGTATGGTTTCTTTTCATCTATGGGTAGTCTTCCCCATATAGTCCCTTCAAAACTTATGTTTAAGATCCCAATTTCCCCAAAACCTAGGGTTTTCAATCTATGTTCATGGATATTCTTCCAAACGTTTTCAATTGTCAATTTATGGTTTATTATGGTTGATAATGATGAATTATGATTGGATTGATGGAGAATTTTTTATTTAAGATGGAATTTCCCCATGGACCCATGCTTCCCCCATATTGCTAATTTATGAATTGATAATGTGGGTTGATTGTTATGATAAGTATGTTAATTGATTATGTTTATGATGAATTAGTTATTGAATCATGAAATCCCTCCTATATCATATTGTAATTGTGTATGTTTGGGTTGGTTGTGATTCATGGCCCGTGCAGGGCAAAGGTATGAGGGCTTGTACATCTTTATAAGAATTGTGTATGAGCTTATGATTCACTTAGATAGTGAGGATCATAAGACTATTGTGTAAATTGTGGCATTGTTGCAAGATCAGTCTTCCCCACCCTTACACATGACTATGTATAATATGCTCATGACTATGATAGTATCGTTGTGTTGAATGAAAGGCTATACTCATGAACACACTATGATTATGATGTGAAAGAAGTTACTCACGTATTGGTGATTCTAAGGTTGAAAGGACATTCTCAACCAATGAATCTATGAGCAATTATGATACCATGTTGACATGAGTGCCTAGTGCATTCCTTTATGAACATAAACTTAAGTAAAGACTTAATATAAATTTTAAAGGGAATTATGCTTAGCACCGAATGGATATGAAAATGAGATGGAACCTTTTACATTAGAAAGTCCGGCTTCCCAAATATATGTAATCTCATGAGATGGAAACCTTTTACGTTAGAAAGTCCGGGTTTGTAGTAGCAATCTCCTTATCCCATAACTATGTGCCCACATAGGTCTTTAGCTAGTGGATCCACCTAAATGCTATACATGTTAGTTCTACCTTATGCAAGTAGGACACCACTTTTCGGTGTGGGGTCATGACGCCGGATTCCATATAGCTTACATGGTCTATGTCGATTAAGGCTAAATTTCCCTATATGACAAGAACATGAACAAGAACAAGACTATGAGCCATGAACATGAATATGAACTATACTTATGACTTCTTATTGAGTTTTACTTAGTGTGAGTGGGGGTATGGGACTTCACTTGTACATTGCACAAGTAGACTTATAAAGGGGTTGTGGGGTGGTTTCTCTTATGCTATGAAGACTTATGAATTTTGTCATTAGATTCCGGTTTATGATTTTTTCTTTATTTTGTTCTTTTACTTCTGTTGTCATACTACTAAATTCATTTCTTATAGCTACTTCGTATTTATATAATATTTCCATAGTTGTAGTAGCTAATTCGCCATTAGATTTTTTATTACTTCTTAGAGTTCTTAAACTTTCATCTAATAAATTTGTAGCCATAATTTTACTGTTCCTATAAGTGTTCTTTCTATATATCCTGGTGTTTCTGTAATTTCTATTTTGTTATCTATTAATTGTTTTGATATATATCCTATCCATAATTGGATTGTTTTATTTATATCTGCTACACAGTCTAAATCTAAAAAATCAAGTTGTCCGGTTATTGGTTTAGGCGTCCATCTTTTATTTAATTTTTTATCCCATGTAGTTTTTCCTCTATCATATTGTTCATAGTTTTCATTATAATATTTTAGATTTAAATTTTTTGGGTTTTTTACTCCTGATGTGCTAGGTTTTCATCCATGTCTACATCTCCTGTATTTATTTCTAAATTTTTTGTATTATCTATGTTTGCTAAAAGTTCCGTATATGTTTCGCTTGTTTCCGAATGTTGTTCATCTAGATCATCGTCATTTATTTCATCAATTCTTATTTCGGGTAGATTATCTTGGCTATTTTCTCCTTTTTCTTC
>NW_006239318.1:516898-517815 GCF_000226075.1 Solanum tuberosum | reverse complement strand
TAGATTGTCACCTATTTTCTTATATCTTCTTCCTAGATTAGAAAATATTATCTTTATTTTTAATCCGTCATAGTTTTCATATGTTTTTTCGTCTATGGCATATTCTTCCTTATTCATTTATAGATTGTGTTGAAGTTTATATTCTAAACTTTCTATTTGTATTTCTAGATAAAAAATAGTTTTTCTCTGTGCTATTATAGATTATTTACAAGTTCCTACGAATAGCTTACTGTTAAGTCTATTTTGCCTATGTTCTAATTCTTGTCTTTTTGCTATAATTATTTCAGTAAGTTTTTGTCTATATTCGTTATTCTCGTTATTCATTATATTTTTAAATATTGAATATATTTATATTCTATTTTAGATATACTATCTATTAATTGATCTAATTTTTCGTTTATTCAGTTTTTGTTGATATTGAGTTCTTTATATTCCGGATATAATTTGTTTAATTTTCTTCTTATTTTTCTTAACTTTCTACTAGGATGTTTCTTACTATGTTTCTTATTATCCATCCATTTTTCGGGGCGGAACTGGTAGTTGAAGAATTCATAGAAGTGGTAGTATGGTAGCTGAGTAATTTATTTTAACCATTTTTATTATAATATTTTTTGTTAAGTGTCTTAATCTTGATTTTTTGTTAAGTGTCTTAATCTTGATTTCTCTTTGATATTATTTTTTAGGATTTCTCTTTAATATTATTTTTTAGGGTTGCGGAATTCATGGTAAAATGTAATAATATTTATTGTAATATTCCTTCAATAGTTGTTTTAATCTGAATATTTCTTTAATATTATTTATGATATATTCTAGATATAACATATCTTGGGTTCTTTGATACATATATAAATTTTCCGCCATTAATTGTTCTAATAATTTTATATCTTCCATAGCTTCTATCCAATATTGTAAATATT
>NW_006239318.1:512188-514250 GCF_000226075.1 Solanum tuberosum | reverse complement strand
GCTATAGTACCCGGTTCGAGTCCGCGGTCCAGCCCACCCGTGCCCGACCTTTGGCTACAGCACCCGGTTCGAGTCCGTGGTCCAGCTTGCACGTGGTGTACTCCCGATTCCTCACTAAAGCTTCAGTTTAGTCTTGATTACTCTCATCTGTAGGTTGAGGTTTTGGAGGTTGAAGAGATTTCGGTTAAAGTCCGGGACGTAATGAGATCTTGGAATATGATTGGGAATGGTTCAGTTAAAAGTCCGGAAATTGGTAATATTGTGATAGACCTTCTAGCTCCATTATTTTACTTCAACTGCCGGTCCATCTGCCGGGCTTATGGGGGTCCGTGCAGGTGGTTTCTTTTATTGTGCACGAGCGTACCCGTCGGGTTTATGGGAGCCCGGCGGAGTTAGTTAGATTGCTTGTCTTTGTTGCCTGTACGCTCGTGTACATACCCCCTATTTACTACTCTTTGCACTTGATGTGACCCTTTATTTGCATTTCAGTTTACTTTTGCTTATCTTGCTCAGTCGGCCGATGATGCCTACTGGGTACCTGTTGTTTTGGTACTCATGCTACGCTCTGCATCTATTTTGTGATGCAGGTCCGAGCACTAGTAGCCAGCGTTGATCTAGCCTGGAGTAGACTTATCCGGAGACGGGGGTGAGCACATGGCGTTTTGTACTATTTCAGTCTCCATCTGTATATATAGACTTGTCTTTTTCCTTTCGAGACAGTCCAGTCTCTGTTGTCCAGTTTTGGGACTTGTACTCATTTTGTAGTAGCTCTGTACTGGTGACTTCCAGGTTCTGGGAGGGATCTTTATTTGTATATATGTTTTGGGTTGCTTTTGCCTGGTTATATTGTTATTTTCCTACTTTTGTTTAATTTCTACCCTTAGACCCATTACTTGTTGTTCCGGGTTACGGGTTGGCTTACCTACTGCTGGGTTATAGTAGGTGCCATCATGACTTGAGAAATCGGGTCGTGACAAATTGGTATCAGAGCCCCAGGTTCTTCGGTCTCACTTGTACAGAGCTAACGTCTAGTAGAGTCCTGCGGATCGGTGCGGAGACGTCCGTAACTTATCTTCGGGAGGCTACAGGAAGTCTTTAGGAAAGTTTCCTCTTTTGTTTCGCTTTCGTGCAGCATGTGTCTTATTGGTTTCTGGAAATCTCACTTGTTTCACTCTTTCGAAGGATGGCTCGCACGCGAGGCGGCGTGGTCGGGGCTGATGCAATCGGGCCTGCAGACAGATCCCCATCTTGGGGTAGACGTTGACACCGACGTCGAGCCAGGGCCGTAGCATCCGCCTGAGATATGGAGGTGGTGATAGATCGTTGTTTTGTACGTGGGTTGCAGTACCGTCTGAGGGTCGACACAGAGCACTTGGTTTCAGTCGGCCGTTCATTTCTTGATGTGGTCGACCATGCCCGATCCATGGAGCATATTCATCGCGATGCCCAAGGGGCCAGCGATAAGAAGGCACGCTACCAGGGCAGCTATAGCGGGTCCCAGACTAGAGGGAGAGACTTCTATGATAGGCCCCGCCAGAGGCTCCAGCAGGGTCTGTCCAGTTGGCCTGTTCAGGCGGCATTACTTGCTTTTGAGAGAGGCCAGCATCACCAAGGTGGTCCTAGTGTGGGCCAGAGTTCGAGGGGATCAAATTTCCTCCCTTCCTATCGCGGTCGGGTTACTTCAGGGCATTTAGCTTCAGGGTGTTTTGATTGTAGTGCGCTTGACCATTGGTCTAGAGAGTGCCCCCGGCGAGGGCGAGGATCGATTGTACCAGCTCTCCTTGCACCTAGACCAGTTTCAGCAGTGCCCCCTCTAGCTAGAGGCGTTGGTTAGGACCAGGGTCGTCAGGACAGCTGACAGGGTACCAGAGGCGGAGCTCGAGGAGGCAGGCTAGGTGGTAGATCAGATGCATCGGGCAGAGGTGCTCAAGGCCATTTCTACGCAGCCCCGGTGAGGGCGACGACTGAGGCATCTGACGATGTCATTACAAGTACACTTTTATTATGCCATCAGCCTGCTACAGTATTATTTGATCCCGGGTCCACATTCTCGTATGTATCT
>NW_006239318.1:509522-510870 GCF_000226075.1 Solanum tuberosum | reverse complement strand
TGATAGGTAATCTGCAATAACATTCTTATCAGTTTTTATTACTTCAATTGTAAATGTAAAATTTAATATATTTAATACCAATCTAGTTTATCAGCACACTGGAAACAAGGAGAAAACTTCTATACTATGACATCCTAATGTAGAAACCGGTAGGCAATGAAAGTCGTTAGGGGAGTAAATAAGTTGAGGCGCTAATAAGAAGGAAGTATCCGCTAAAGTACGATGCTAGTAGTGACAGGAGAACATGATAAACAGATAATCTAGTTCATAATAATCTAATATGAATTTAATCGATTATGAATATGATAGGAAGGAATAATCTAATATGGATTTAATCAATTATGAATATGATAGGAAGGAATAATTTGAAATAAAAAACCCGCATAGTAAAGAACATGACTACATATATGCATGACGAAATGATAAAAAGCTATGAAACTTTAATCTTATATATACTTAAAGATATAGAAATAACTGAATTAAGAAGAATGATATGGAAAAAAATATTTAGTGATAATGAATCAGAAGATATATTAAATCAGCAATGGTATGAAATAGACCTACATAATTTAGACTTCGAAAGAATAGAATGGTATGATTTAGAAATAAGTTCTGATTAAAATGAACTACGAATATTTACAATATTGGATAGAATCTATGGAAAATATAAAACTATTAGAACAATTAATGGAGGAAAATTTATATATGTACCGAAGAACCCAAGATATGTTATATCTAGATTATATCATAAATAATATTAAAGAAATATTCAGATTAAAACAACTATCGGAATAATATTACAATAAATATTATAACATTTTACCATGAATTCCGCAACCCTAAAAAATAATATTAAAGAGAAATCAAGATTAACACACTTAACAAAAAATCAAGATTAAGACACTTAACAAAAAATAGTATAATAAAAATGGTTAAAATAAATTACTCACCTACCACACTACCACTTCTACGAATTCCTCAACTACCAGTTCTGCCCCGAAAAATGGTACCGCCCCAAAAAATGGATGGATAATAAGAAACATCCTAGTAGAAAGTTAAGAAAAATAAGAAGAAAATTAAACAAATTATATCCGGAATATAAAGAACTCAATATCACAAAAAACTAGATAACGAAAAAATTAGATCAATTAATAGATAGTATATCTAAAATAGAATATAAATATATTCAATATTTAAAAATACAATGAATAACGAGAATAACGAATATAGACAAAAACTTACTGAAATAATTATAGCAAAAAAGACAAGAATTAGAACATAGGCAAAATAGACTTAACAGTAATATATTCGCAGGAACTTGTAAATAATCTATAATAGCACAGAGAAA
>NW_006239318.1:485597-503492 GCF_000226075.1 Solanum tuberosum | reverse complement strand
ATTTAGGAGGAACAGAAATACTAATAAAAGCATGTTTTAGAGAAGGAATAGATACACCCATAGAAATATACTTAGCGGATGATAGAATCATACAACCCATAGAAAAAAGTATAATAAGTGCAGTAAAAGGTAACCTCATATACCAAAAATTTAAATTTATAATAAGTGTTAACTACTCAGTAGCAATAAATGACAGGAACATAGATAAATCACTAGTATTATATTGGAAAATGTCAGGAATAGAACTAGCCGGGAAGTAAAATAACATTTTTAAGTAAGGACAAATGATAGTAAATATGATGGCCTACATAAATTTCCTATTTTCATATAACAAGTTGAAAACCTATCATATCCTGACACACCACTTTCTGTGATTGGATCTAGGGTCTTACTTCATGGGTCTAATGATCATTTATATATCAAGTTTTTACTACCCGTCAATTCTTGTTTTTTAAATTTTTTAGAGATTTTTCATTATTAATTGACAATTATATTATTTTTTTCATTCGGCTAAAATTAGACCTAAGTCATTCACTACGTGGAATTGATATTTTATGTCACTAATTTTTTCAAAAAAATTATTTTTTACATATAAAAAATCTTTATATTTATACATAAGAAATCTGAAAATATCATTTTTGTCTATTAATTTTACCAAAAGGCAAGAAATCTAAATTCCAACAACAACAAAACTTTAATCAAGATGTTGTACTCTATTTAATGAAAATTATACCAAAATATAAGGATAGTAATCATCATTCTCTAAGCGCATTTAAATTTATATTTTAAAAAATAGTACAATGTAACAAAAAATACACTATTAGCATTAAATAACATGTAATAGCAAGTTGTTTATCATGTTTATCAAGTTATAAGCTAATATTTATCATAAAACATTATATAGAAAAGAAAATGACTAAAAATATCATCAACATATTAAAAATGATAATAAAATTAAAAATCCATGGAAGCTTTTGTGGTGCAAGCTTATTGTCTCTAGTTCTATGAGTATTATTAGTTTCTTATAATTTGCTTTAATCTTGTAATTTTAACATAGTTAATTTTACTTTATTTCAGTTACTTTATAGGTACCTCAGCTCAAATAAATTAAATCATGTTTAATTTTTTTCCAATATGTTTTAATTTCCTTTTTTTTTTTTACAAATTAGTGGAAAGCTTGTAGACATAATGTGATTTGACCTTGTATTCCAGGTGACAATGATATTCTTTTCCACCATGCATGTCTATTCTATTTTTTAATTAAGGGGTGACGATAGATCAAACAAGTGTATGTAATTGTATACGTAATGATCTTTTAATTTTAATTTTTACATTATTTATGTAAATTGTAGCCGTATATAATTTTGAAGCTAGCCGTTTTCTCTTTTAAAAAAATGATCAGAGCCCACCATTGATTAAAGCAAGATAGAGATATAAGTCAGGCATCAAAGGCTGATTCTTTCTTAGTTATAGGTCTCATGTGTTTCCTTTTGAATATGACCCTACACGATGTAAATTCAGCTATAATTGAATTCTACTGTGACTACTGAACACTGAGTAGAAAACAAAAAAACATGAGGATAATTTGGATGACAGTGAATAGTAATACTCATTCCATCCAATTTGTACCGGGATATTTGATTGAAGATAAAAAAAACTATAAAATTTATATTTTAAAATAAATCATAGATATTCGTATAATTCTTAATTACAGGTACTTCACTACAGGTTTACCTCGTACTCGCAGACAACATGATTCCATCTGGGTAATAGTAGACAGAGTTACTAAGTCTGCTCACTTTTTTGCTGTTAAGACTAAAGATTCGGCGGAGGACTACGCCAAGCTTTACATTAATGAGATAGTTAGGTTGCATGGAGTTCCTTTGTCTATCATCTCAGGTAGAGGTCCTCAATTTACCTCTCATATTTAGAAGTCATTTCAGAAAGGTCTTGGTACATAAATCTCAGCACAACATTTCATCCGCAGATGGATGGTCAGGCAGAGCGTACTATTCAGACCTCAGTCAATTCTTTTAGAGAAGCCTTACTCTGCACTCAGGTGGTCCTATAAACAATTCAGTCTCTAACATTTGATTTCTCACTACCATCTGTACAAAGAGCTTCTCCTTCCTTCTCTCCACTTGGTGTTTGTTTCTGCTAAGATCACCAAACTATAAATATAGGCACCAGATAAGATAATTTTATATCTGAATATATATGAATTAGAGTAGAAGAATTGAAAAAAAGAAAACTATACGAAGGTTGATGTAAGGAAATGAAAAATATACCTTCTCCCTCAGTTTGCATTTTCAACAACAAAAATTTTCTCCAGGATTCGTAAGAGAGGGAAGCATTAATCAAACAAGTAGTAAAGCAGTTGGAAATTCTTCGATAGAGATATTCACATTCAACAAAGTAAGGCCTATAGATAGATTGTTATTTTTTTTACCTTTGTGTGAATTAAAGCTCAAAATATATCAGTCAATGTGGCCATACATTTTCTTTTAGTCGCTCAACCTACTCCTTAAAAACATGAACCTTAAAAGAACAAGATAAGATAAATGTCAAGTTTCCGAGACTTCATTAGAATAATGGATCATTTCTATGACTTCGATGGATTATTGATTTCTCAAATACCCATAATTTTTCCCTAACTCATCATGTGTCACATGAATCGAATTTGTAAGAAGGACAAAACAAAGTATGCGCTTTGTTATGGGTTCTTCTTTGGGTCTATTTTTGAACACTTTGGGGTTCCTATCAAAACATGGAAACATTAATCCACCAAGGATATTTTAGGGATAGTGAACCAGGCAACAATACATGCTCATAGGAGGGGGGGGGGAGGTATATACACCACTTCGAAGGTTGAGGGCACTACTTGTTATCAAAGATGGGGAAATTGCAGCACTTTGAGCCTCCACATGGATTCCATGGATCATCTTCATGTCACCTATAGACTTGAACATACTGAATTAGTGGATGAAATACTAGGATCAAGGTTGAGCTTCCCCACATTGAGGCTCTCCTTAAAACTGAGAGGTCGACTAATTCTGCTAATCTAAAGGGTCTTTTGATCTACTTAAGAAAGATCCATCATCATCATCCTATTCTTCTTTTTCTCTATCCTAATCACTCTAACCCTTCCCATTCCTTTTTGTAACCACAAGTGCTTGTTTTTACCTTTTTGTTTTGATTTCATTTGTGGTGTACATGTTTTGATTAATGCTATTGTTGGGTTTTAGTTTCTTGTTATTGTCCATCTCCTCAGATTGTGTAAATTCTTTGTTATAACTATATGGGTTCTTACTTTAAAGTATGTGTGCAATTGATAGCCCAGTGGCCATGGGAATTCAAATTGCATCTCCTAGTGTGTTGTCTATAGTATGTTTAATGATGTCAAAAGGGGAAAATGCATACTTTTGTGATATTTGCAATCCAATTTGTCTAACATGATCCTCTAATTTGTTGCTTTGATTGGTGTGCTTTGAGAAATTGACATGTCGCAGGTTGAAGTTATTCACACAAGAAGCCATGGTTTGTCATCATCAAAAAGAGGGAAATTGTTTGATCGAGTAAGATTTTGATGATTGAAAAATATGGGAGGAGATGCAGGGTACTGGTTACTGAAACGTGTTCCACTCAAATAGAGTCAAATTGGGATTAAGAGAAAATTTATCACATGAAGAAAAAGGATTATAGTGGAAGTTTACAAATAAAGGGAAGTTGTATAAGGAAGGATACCTACTCCCAACTCAAAGAAAGAGGAGTCTTGCATCTATTAAGGGTTTCACAAAGAAATTTGCACACTTACAGGGAGAGCTACGAGAAGAATACAATAAAATAAGAGAGAGTTTAGAGTTCAGATTAAAGATTCAATTTCATTGATACAAAGAAGCAAGATTAAAGAACATGTTCCATAGGCTTATGCTTTCTAGTTCTTGAGTCTAGTTTTTATATATTTTTGGGAAAATGCATAAGTACCCCCCCCCCCCAGCCTATGCCCCAAAAATCCCTGAGACACACCTAACCTTTAGTAAGGTCCTCTTACCCCCCAAACTTATCTTATCTATAATTTTCTACCCCTTTTCGGCCTACATGGCACTATCTTGTGGGCTTAGCGCGTGTTGACAATTTTTTCAAGGATAGTGCCACGTAGGCCGAAAAAGGGTAGAAATTAATTAAAAAATAAGTTCGGGGGGTAATAGGACCTTAGTAAAGGTTAGGTGTGTCTCAGGGATTTTGGGCATAGGCTGGGGGTACTTATGCATTTTCCCTATATTTTTTATCATTGAATTGTAATATTTTGTTTCAATAGCTTAGATTATTCTTCAGTTGGAGGCAACTTGAAAATGGGTTCAACAGTCAAGGATGATTGCTGAGACAAAGGAATCAGAGTTTAGTTCCTAGGATCTGCAAATGTTGTAATCTAAGACATTTTGTAGGCTCAAAGTTTATTGAAGTTCAGTTAAATTCTACAGAGGTGTAAGTTGTGGTTTTTACCCTTTATGAGATGGGGTTTTTCATGATAAAATATTATGTTATTACTTTACTTCCCATTAATTAACGCAGTGCTAGTAATTAATTTACTAAGGAACAGATATAGTATACTTGTTCGTTATACAATTAGGGGATCAGTATTCCAACACAAGATATCAACAATTAGACATGAAAGATATATTGAAAAATTAGATCTGCAAAATAAACAGTAATGAAACGATCTGAAAACGATAAAAATAAAGGCAACTTGAAGCAAATCTTGAAAGTAATTTGGGAAGATAGAACCTGGAACTTGAAAAGGAGATCGTATGTACTCCGATGGGAAGGAAGAATAATTCCATCCAAATTTATTGCTTCTTGGTTGCCGGAATCTGGTTGCTTGTTGTTGGGTGAAAAGCCGATGGTGTCCAATGGGTACAACAAAAGGGAAAATGAAAATGATGGAGAAACCGTCAAAGAAGTGCGGTGATGTGCAAAATGGAGAAACCCTAGAAGATTGGTGATGAGAGAGCACGATCTTCTCTTTGAATTCATGAAGGGAGTGGATCTGAGATGTAAGAATGAAAATGTGTTGTTGCATTATATATGAAGAGAGGGGGAAAAACTTATTACAGATTTTCTCAATCTAATGAATGTTTACGTATTGATGCTTGAGGTACAATACTTTATTTTCATTAAATGAAAATCTTACTAATTGTGGGGAGTGCCTATGGATAATAAAAGGGGAAAATGCATAAGTACCCCCTCCCCCAACATATGCCCGAAATCCCAGAGACACACTTATACTATACTAAGGTCCTATTACCCCCCCCCCCCAAACTTATTTGATAAATAATTTTCTACCCATTTTCGACCTACGTGGCACTATTAACCAAATAGCTTGAAAAAATTATCAACACGCGTTGGCCTAGAAGATAGTGCCACGTAGGCCGAAAAGGGGTAGAAAATTATTTATAAAATAAGTTTGGGGGGGGGGGGAAATAGGACCTTAGTATAGTATAAGTGTGTCTCTGAGATTTCGGACATAGGGTTGGGGGGGGGGTTACTTATGCATTTTCCTAATAAGATAGAGTGCTTATATATTCCTCTATAATTATAATTTATACAATTTGATAATATATTCTTATATGTAATACATTTCTCTTTTATCTTTTATATTTAAGAATTTAAAATTTATACTTGATTACATGATTTCATCATTGCATACTAGAGGTACGGTTAATATGAATTCATGCTGAAAAATACTTTTTTCATTTCTAAAGTCGAAACCAAAAACTCTAATTAATATTGAAATTGACAAATCATCTCAAGCTTTAGCCATATTTCCAACTACACACTTAACCTTTGTGGGAGTCCTATTACCCCCGAACCTTTTTTTAAATATTAGTTCACCCTCAGACGCTAATGTGTCCACATACGTGAACTCACCTCCGTGAGGCGCGTAAGAACGTAATAAAATGTCCACGTGGAGTCCAAATAAGCCTCCCCAACAGTAACTTTACTCTTTATTTAACCATACATTTATTTTTTATTCTTTTCCCAATTCATTTATCTCTTTCTCTTTTGTTTCCCTTTTGTTCTTGAACAAAAGCTCTCTTCTTTGTTCTACATCCACCATTTTCAAAGCTTGAATTTAGTTGTCGTATCTTCTCCAACTAAGATTGAATTTAGGGTTTGCAATTTTCTCGAATTTCATATTGAACAATCGAAATCTTCCCTAATTCGACAGCTTGATTTTTTTTTCACTTTGTGTTATTAGGGTTAGTAATGTCAAACGCGAAATTGAATAAGTTATGCATGGAAGAATCAGACCCAATGCTCAAAACCATAGTACGATACAAACATAGAAGTTTGTTGCATATGCAGACTTCTTGGTCGAAGTCGAATCCCAGAAGATGATTTTGGTCTTGCCCCTACTATGGTGTATGTGACTTTTCTTCAGTTGTTTGATTTTGTTGGGTTTAACTGATGTGAATGTTAATAATGTTAATATATTGTTTTTATTTTTTCAGTCGAACAATTGTATTTTTCTTCGATGGAGAGACAGAGAAGAAATCGATCCAAGATCCCAATTTATCCTCCCAAAATTGGTGAACAAAATCAAAGAGTAGGAAGATGAAGTTTGGAGGAGACAGATTCAAATCAATGAGCAACAAGTTCTGATTGATAATTTGAGAGTAGAGAAGAGGTTCAAAAGAAGAAAGTTGAAATGGTGTACGTTTGATTGGAAGGTCATTTTGTTGTTGCCTTGTTCATCAACAACCTATTTCAAAGTAGGGTTCATTCAAGTATTGAACTAATTGAATTGCCATAACGTATGTGAGTAGTGAAAGGAGTTGAAACTCTCTTTTGGTTGTCATATGTAATATGAGAAATTTTGTATATCAATATCATGAATCTTTTTCGGATAAAGTAGTTGATATATTAGTGTCTATATTACAACAAATAAGGGAGAAATTGAATAAACATAACACCATTTGTAAAATAGAAGTCCTTTAATAGACATAATCGATTGTAAAACAGGCCCCACAAAAGGTCAAATTACAATCAAAAACCAAAAAAAACAAAAACAAAAACAAAATTTGATGTTCAATACTAATACATCATCATTCAAAATGGGAAATGTTTTCATGCCTACTTAAAACAATAATGCAATATCATTACTTCCCAGATTGGTTTGTTTGAACTACTTCCTCTTGATTTTTCTTTTCTTTGTTCCTCTCTCATTTCTTGAAGTTTTCTTGTTGAGATTGCTGCTTTTCTATTCCATTTCAACTTGGGTGCAGTACTTGGTTTGTAACCAATATCACCAGTAACATCAGCAGGTTTTGTCACCTTTGTTGTACCAGTAGAGAAGATCTTACAACTTGACATCCCAGGTTGTATTTAAATTATGAAATAAGTGAGTTTGTAGTTACACATAAAAAAATAGTATAATTGAATCAATAGAAAACACTTACATTAAGAGCTTTGAATCCATTTTCAGCTTGAAACACACCCATTCCAATGATTGCTTGCCTTTTGTATGAGGTTGTGTTTCCCCTACTCCTTCCTCTTCCTTTGTTACTATTAGTTAACTGGTAATCAGTAGGTATAGAAGATCCAACATTGTAATTAGCAGGTGATGGACATGTAAGAGGTGCACTAGGTGCTGCAAGTGGTTTTCCTCTTGCACTCTTTCCAGGTGTTGCAGATGCATTAGGTGCTGCAGGTGCAATAGGTGGTCTTCCTCTTGCACCTTTTGTAGGTGCTACAGATGCACTAGGTTCTGCAGATGCACTAGGTGCTGCAGGTGGTCTTCTTCTTGACCTTTTTGCAGGTCCTGGAGATGCACTAGGTGCTGCAATTTGTCTTCCTTTTCCTCTTGACCTCTTTGCAGGTCTTGGAGATGCACTAGGTGCTGCAGGTGGTCTTCCTCTTGACCTCTTTGCAGGTCTTGGAGATGCACTAGGTGCTGCAGGTGGTCTTCCTCTTAACCTCTTTGTAGAAGGCTCACCTTCTGTTTGTGCTTTCTATAAATATAGTTAAAAATAATTGTAGTTATTACATATGAGATCTCTATCACATACCAAATTAAAGGTAAAGATGTTACCTTTGGTCTGCCTAAACCTGAAGTTTTGCCATTTCCCTTGTCTGTATTTGATGGTTCTTCCCTTGTTGATGACTCAACCCTTTGTGGACATCCTCTCTTGTTGTGGCCTTTAACATTACAATTACTACATGTCATGGCTAGTCCAGTTCTAGGTAGCTTTCCAGATTTTTTACTCTCACCAGCTTCTTTCTTTCTAAGTTTACCTAGCCTGTCAGGCATGCTTTTTATTTCTGGTGGTGCAACTGTGGGGTTAGTAAATACAGGCCACATCTCCATGTTTGTGACAGGTTGAAGGACATTGGCATAAGTCCTCAAGTAAGTTGCCTTACTATAGCAGTTGTCAATGTAGTCAAGGGGTTCACATTTCTTAAAGTAAATGGCAGCCATAACATGTGCACATGGTATGCCTTTTAACTGCCATACCCTACAACTACAAGTCCACCTACCAAGATCCACACTGTGTTGAAATGGTCCTTCTCTCACTTCAAACCCATCAACTCCATTAAATTCAATATTACAATTCATTGACCTATCAATATTCTCATGTAGTACCTTCAAAGACATTGGAGAAAAATCACACATCCAAGTATTTGTGAACTCTATTAACTTGGCTATTCTTGTCAATTGTCATTATGTTTACTCTTATCTCTTCAAGCATAGTAATAATTGTCTTGTGTCTAGCTGCCAAGATCCATGCATTAAAGCACTCAGACATATTGTTGCCTATAGAAACACATTTTACTTGAGTATTAAAGTAAACCTTACACCGGTACTCTATGTTGTAGTACATAAGATCATCCATCATTTTTTTTGGACCAAGCAACTTCATCTTTGCAACATTTTTCCTCAATTGAGATTCAAAGGTACTCTTTGCAATAGACCAAAATTGTTGTCTTCTTTGGAGACCTCTCCAGTCCTTAGCCTAGTTAGTTAAGATGTGTCTAGCACACATTCTATGTTCAGCAATAGGTAAAATATTTAAAATTGCTCCTATTAATCCCTGTAATAGATCTAGATATGTTATCTTTTGCATATCTGTAATCAGGGTGAGATCTTCACCATCTCCTAGTCCTAGATCTTCCTTCAACAGTTTGATAAACCATGTCCATGTCTCTTTCTTTTCATACTCAACTACTGCCCAAGCAAGTGGCAGCATCTGGGTATTACCATCTTTGGCCACAACAACTAACAATGGTCCTCTACAAACTCCTTTAAGAAAACAACCATCTAAACCTATGCACTTTCTACAATTTTGGAATGCCTTCTTCAATGGATCAAAGCATATGTAAAAGCTCTGAAAATACTAGCCTACCAAGCGCATCAGGTTCACAAAGTTTAACAACACAAGTGCTCCTTGGATTGGTCCTCAATAGTTCATCTTTATAGTCAAGAATTTTGCCAAATTCCACAATATGATCACCCATGATATCTTTCAACACTTTAGCTCTTGCCCTTCTAACAGTAGTCTTGCCAACATGAATTTTAAATTTTTTCCTTATCAACACTTGCAACTTGAAAACTCTTATATTTGGTTGCTCATTAATCCTTTTTCTAAAGTGTGTAGATATGAACTTTGCATTACACAAATAATTTCTAGTTGTGCCGTTACAACTATGCTTTGGATTGTAAGTCTTTATCATGAAATCATTTGTTGTTTTGTCAAGAGATGCAAACAAAAGCAATGGACAACCTTCCTTGCACCTACATCTAACTCTTTTTGGCTCATTCACACACTTCTTTATTTGAACTCTTTTCTGGACAACATATTTACTTACTGCTCTTCTAAATTCATTCACATCCGCAAAGACCATACCCAACTACCATACAACTTTCTTGACAGTAGGATCATGTATAATTTTCTGATTATTTGGCCTCCTTGGCTTCTTGATAAATTTATAGTTCTTGGTAAATTTACTCTTTCAGATTCAACACATTCATCACTAAATTCATCTTCATCTATTTCAAAACTTCTATCATCAGAACTTGCAAAATAAGGCTCATCACCTCCTAATCTTCCTTCAACACTTATTTTACATGTTTGAGTTTCATCAAACCTAAATCTGGTCCAGCTTCACCTACTGGTACCTCTTCAGTATCAGCTGGTACTCTCTCTTTTCTTTTCTTCTTTGAAAAGTATTCCTTCTTTTTCAGCCCTCTAACCTTCCTAACCTCTTCATGTACATCACTACCATAGTCCTCATCATCATCTCCCACCAATCCACATTCAGACTAAACACTATCTTCAATTGAGTAATCAGAACCCTCTTCTTATAAGAAATTAGATTCAACGAGGCCTGAAACTAGATCATAAACATCTTCAATACTAGGATTTGCAGCAGTGACAAGAGTTGAGGTGGAAGAAGATTTAGGAGCAACAGTTGTAGTGGGAGGATTTTTGTCACGACCCAAAAATGGGCGTGATGGCACTCGTCTTATCTCACCAAGACCAGTCAGCCTAAAACTCAACCATTACAATATAATGCGGAAAAATTCATAATCAACTAAAACAATACCCCCAAAATCTGGTTGTCACGTGTACAAGCCTCTAAAGTATTACAATTGATTCAAAAGAAATATAAGTCTCAAATGACCTTGTTTCTAGAATAGAACAAGATCATAATTAAGAAGAAAGAAGGTCCGCTGAAATGAAAAGCAGCTACCTCACAAACCTCCACAAGTAGCCTCGGACAAAGAGAAGAGAAAATATCACAAAGGTCCGGGCCAGTAAAAGCCAAAAAAAATGTAGTAGCAAGGGGTGAGTACCAAACCACACGGTACTCAGCAAGCAAACCTCTAAACACGAGCTAAGGGGATAGAATACGAGTACTCCTTACACCCCAACCAAACCTTCACAACTACAATCTGTATAAAACCAGCCCAACCTAACAGTTCACAATTTACAAGCACATATCTCAACAACAACATTCTAACAATCATATATTCTCAACAACAAGCTCAATGTTCATCAATTACCACCTCCAAAACTACAACCTGCTTAAAGGCACTCACAAGGTCAGCAACACACAAGATCAAGTTCACCAATAATAAAGAAGTGTAATGCAATGTCAAGTATAGTGATGCATGTCTGACCTAGTGATACACACCCACCGTCTCTCAGTCCGGGACCTATGGGGAACATATATGTCCATGCATCTATCGCGGCATGCGATACGACCCTCTGTCCATGCATCCATCGCGGCGCGCGATACATCCCTCGATAGTAGTGTAACCATCGTGGCGCGCGATACGTCCCTCGAAATATAGTATTTGTCGCGGCGCGTGACACGTCCCTCGAAATATAGTATCCATCGCGGCGCGCGATACGACCCTCGAAATGGTACATCCTCTTTAACTTCTTATTCTTTCTCAATCCACATAACACTTGTCACAACCATGTCTCAGAACAATGCAAATGACATGTTCACACAAATAATGAGGAGATGACCATTTTCATAACATTGCACAGTTCACAACAACACAATCATGATACAACATCAACAATGATTCAACAAACCTTTCAAACCATTCTCAACACATCACAAACTATTAATCACATTGCCTTTTATTACCCCTTATTCATCATTAGAATTAATCAATGTGAACAAGTCAACCCATCACCAAGTTTCATTACCCCCAAACACATATTACAAGGAAATACATGAATTTCATACACTTAACAAGGATTTAGAAATTCACTTGCCTCAAATCATCGAACAATCACTCCAGAACTTGAGTCTTCCCCTTTTGTTAGGCTTCCAAATCAGTGCAATCTATTCAAATAATCAATCACAATAAGTTTTCGAAACTAACAACACCCATATTACAATAGGTCTAGCCTAGACCCAAAAACTTACACAAACCTAAAATCAAGTTTCTAAATTTTGATGTCAATCATCATGTCAACCCTCATATTTTCAAATTTCAAGCCTAGGGTTACGTTCCAACTTCTCCAATATCATAATTTTAATAGTATTCATAGATCATATAATAAATTACTCCTTATATTCAATTATCTACCTTAATATATCAAAACTTGAATCATAATATGATAATTAATAAGAAAGAATTGAAGAAACACTAAAAACCAAAATTATGAACATAGCTTTTTAGGTTACGGGAAAACCAAAACTTTTCAGAACTCAAATTGACACAAGTTAATCTCAAAATTCTTTTCTCCATCCTATCCTTCTAATTATTATACTATAATTTGATAATAATTACTGAATGATTACAAACATATTATCCTACCAAACCACACTTCCCTTTGACCAACATTCTGCCGCCATTCACCAAACTGCAAACAAAATTATAACTTCCTCATTCTATACCCACTAAACACCTTAGCCATTAATAGTCTTGCATACATTAACCCACCAACATGACACACCCACCAATAGGAATAACGATCTTAACCAAATTTAAAAACTAAATTGTTACCTCTAACATATAGTAATAATAAATTAACAAAATGTCACCTTTATGCATATTACTCAATTCATTGTTTAAAGGCGTACCTACCTGAATCATGAAGTTTGGCCTTTCTTTTTCCTCTCGTTCATCCGCCTAGGTAAGTTTCTGCCTCCCTTTCTTTTCTAAATTAATTATTTATTAAAAAGTGACAAACCCCTAACTTATTTTAATAAAGTATGAGCTAAGGGGTATAGGGTCTTAAATGAATTTTCAGACTTGGCCCATTATTATCAATTAACTAAATAAATACCCGTTAATTTAATAACTGTAGTTATCGAATAGCTTCAAAATTCTCAAACCAACTTCACCGACTAATCAGGAATGAATCGGGGCAACTATCGGGATGGGTGCAACGGAAATTTTATAGAAATTTCAAAAAAAAGATTTTTCGGATTATTACAGTGGAGTTGTAGTGGAGGGAGATCAAGGAGCAGTAGTTGTAGTGGGAGGAGTTGGGGTAGAAGCAGATCCAATAGCAGCAGGAGTAGTGAAAGAAGTTGGGGTATAATGAGATCTAGTATCAAAGGTAGTAAAGGTTCATCACCTACCCCACTTTGGTCATTTACTTTATTAAAAGTTGAACCAGATTCCTCCATATCCCCATGAGGGACATTTTCTAATAGAATAGAGGTGGGGTCCACAACTGCATCCCAATCAAGTGTTTTACATATACCTCAACAATATCTCCATCTTACAAAGAACAACTTAAGTCTAAAATATCCATATCATTATGAATATCTTTCAAAATGCCATTGTTAGGAAGTTTGATACTAAATGTGCAAGTCGTTGTGTACCCCAATTCTTTAATGTAGCCTCTTAATTGAAAATAGGACAGTATATCCACATCAACATCCAAAAACTCTGTAACTTGCCCACCACTATAAACTGGTTGTCCACTACTCAAATCTAATACTCCACCATGATACCATCTTAAAGTAACCAAAGTAAATCCACTCATCTCCTACCTGAACAAGGTAACACTAGTAAGGAAATGAGAAACTCTGTTTTCTAAGGTTCTACTTTACCAGTAAACTACAAGACTGTATAAGTTCACGAAAACAAGTAAATAACTATTTGGTTGCTTAAATAATTCTGAAGCAGCAGAACTAGGGATAAAAAGAAAGAAAATCCCTAATCGAACACTATTGTTTGAACTGAATAAACTTCAATTAGAACTAACCCTAATCAACATTGAAAATCCCTAATAAACTACATACTACGACACACATATCAAAATAGCATTTGAATGCCCAGTACAACAAAACCTAATCAAACACTACCATCAAAACTAAGATCAAATATCAAGATAACATTCAGTAGGTAAAGAATAACCTTCAATTAGAACTAACCCTAATAAACATTAAAAGGCCCTAATAAACTACATACTACAACACACAAGGCAAAATAACATTTGAATATGCAATAAAAATAAAACCCTAATCAAACACTACCATCAAAATAGTATTCAGCTAGTAAAGATCAAACCTTTTCTCAGAAGAAATAATAAGAAAGCTTTCTGAGCAACAGTAATGGAAGATCGTCAAACAAAAATTGAAGAAGAATGAGGGTCGATTAGGAGGGAATGGAAGAAGAGTAAGGGTTGATTAGGTTCATAAACGGTAAAAGGTAAAGTTCTGTGACACGTGTCAATTTGTAAGTCGTGTAAAGTCATGGGGGTCCACTAATATATACGTGGACAGGCGCGTGTATACAAACATTTTTTTTTAAATCTGGTTTATGTGGACACATCAGCGTCTGAGGGTGAACTAATATAAATAAAAAAAGGTTTGGGGGGGGGGGGGTAATAGGACCCCCGCAAAGGTTAAGTGTGTAGTTGGAAATATGGCTAAAGCTTGAGGGGACATTTGACCCTTTTCTCTAATTTTCCTTAGTTTATTTAGAGAACAAGAGATTCTATGAAACAAACACATTTGTTGCATTCAAGTATAATAGATAAACAATATTCTCGTTTTCTTCCCATAAACAATTATGCTTACAAGTTATATTTTTGCATTATTACTATTTTTTCTTATCCTACAAAAAGAGAACACATTTAGTTTAATTGATTTGTCCCTTTTCATATAACTAATTTTATCCACCAAGTTATTTTGCAACCAAACAAATCAACAAAACCTCTTTGATTTATAAAGTTATATATTCATAAAAAAAAAAAAATTATTATGGTGTTTGTATACACCTAGACTAATGCAATATAGTACTTGTTAAAAATTCACCCATAGCTCCACTACCTTGTTCAATTCAAAGAAATTGTATCACTTTCACAAATAAAAATTAAGAGACCGTACAAGTTAAAGTATTGAAAGTGTAAGTGGCCAAGAGATCTCATTGTCTTGTACTGACAAAGTGTTGTTTCTCTAAAAATATGAAGCCTGCAAAAAGGGTTGAAAATTTCTCTCAATTTTTTTATTAAGCATATGGGGTTTTAAATAGCCATGTTACAACCAAAAACCTGCATAATTCAAAAATTAAACACCTAAAATATCTCAACGAATTAAAACAACCTAATAAGAATTTAAATTTCAAATTCATCCTAAGTCTAGGCAACTTACGCTAGAAATTACTAGTGTGACTGAAAGAAAATTTCAACACTCCTCTATTTTAGTTACCGCAATTTTAAAAATGTTCTTCCTCAACTTTTTCTTAGGCGTTTGGTGTTGAATTATTTTCATTATTTTTGAAATTGCAAAGTTGTGTCTTTCTTTTTCTTTTTCCTTTTGGTTTTCTGCTTAAAAAGCACACTCAATAATCTTGTCTTATTTAAAATTCATTTGAAACTACTTTCATCTGGACAATGATAGGATTCACAAGGAGTTGTTGTACAATTTTTTCGTCCATCAGAATATCTCATAAAATATAAGTTTCAAAATCTATATTAATTCTCACCGATCAAATTTAATAATCATCATTGGTGAAAATTTGTGGGCCATGGAAAGAGAGATTATTGTTTGTCATGATTAAAAAGTGGTTAAAATTACATGCACGTTAGAAATAAGCACGGGTTGGAAATGAGTTGAAAATAGTCCTAAGGGGTTAAAATAGATTGAAAATAGCCCTAGAGGGTTAAAATAAGTTTAAAATAGCCTTGAAGGGTAAAAATTAGTTTTGTAGAAGAACTCATAGATCCTGTAAGATCAATGAGGCTCTTGATACCACTATTGATTTTTTGGAAAGATGGGGATGCAAAAAAAGGGTTTAAAATATCTCCCTAACATTTTATAGGAGGGATTTAAATATCCAACTTTCAACAAAAAATCTGCAAACTTCAAAAATCTAAAATATCTCAACAAACTAAAACAATATAATAAAATATAAATTTCAAATTCATCCTAAACTTAGACAACTTATTATGCTAAAATAATACTACATTTCAACCAAAGAAATTTCAACAAAGAGGTCGGAGTTTAAAAAAAATTCCTGATTGAACTTGGGCTTCCTAACAAGATTAAGTTGTTATGCATGATGATCAAGCAGATAATCACATGATTGAAACTCCCAAAGAATTTGGACTCGTGATTGTGGTGCTTTCTTGGAGAAGTTTGATGGGTTTTTTTGGGTTGGAAGTTTATTTTGTTGAAAGAATTTGTTGGGAATGGAGTGAAATATAATAGGGGGTGTATGAGGGAGAAAGGGAAATAGTTCAAAAGGGGGAGTAATGGGCATGAAAAATTAGGGGAAGAAATTAATGGGTGTGAATTTTAAGAAGGATAGGTTGTGTCACGGGTTAGCTCGGGTGACCTTTTCTCAGGATTGAGAACTACGACACAAACCACGATCCGTGTATAGTTCCACGGATCATAGAAAGGTGTCGTGGATTGGGTCCTAAGACTTGAAAATTTTAAAAACATACCTAAGACCTACGAACACAATCTATGGACCGTGGTTATATCTACTGTTCGTAAAAGGTGTTCACAAATATAAACATGCAGTTGTTCATAATGCCCTGATCATTATGAATGTCATCTATGGTCTGTAGGATGAACTATGGCTCATAAATTGGGCTTGTAGAAAAAGTCACGTCGATTGGATTTTTCTCTGAATTCTACGACTGGGATTCACGAGTCATGGAGTGAACCACGACCCGTAAACCCTACTCATAGATACTAACTTACCTTGAAATATTCCAGATTCTCCTATCTTCATTTGCACACTTCACACCCATTAGTGTTTTTTTAATCTAAATTATCCTAAACTACACTAATTCTACGCTAAACTAATACAAATATCTTTGGTTGGCTCCCAAGCAACGTTTGATTTATGAAACACCTCGAAAATTGGAAGTTGGGTTGGAAAGGAAAAGTTTGCATTTTGGCATTGATGCAACAGGTTTACCATTCCTACCTACGGACCATAGGAAGGCACTCGTAGGTCCTGGGTGAATTTTTGGAAAATGCCAAGTCTCTGATGTTTGGCCTATGAATGAACATGATGAATCGTAGTGTGTTCAATGGGGTGTAGAAGTATTCGTAGAAGTGATCCAGACTTCGTGAAATTTTGGGCGTAAACTTGGGGTCTACAGAAAGAGGTCTATGAATCATAGGACAATTGACAGTCTGTAGGGATGACTCGTAGGAATTGTTCAGATTGTTGAGCCCCAGTAACAAGTTCTACAGTTGACCAGGACGGTCCCTAGAAAGTCCTACGGACCGTAGGTCAAAGTCATAGACCATGTTTGACAAATTCTTATTAAGGGTGTTTTGGTTTATTCCTACCCAATTAACCCCAAAACTATGTCATTTTGGCCCTATAACTACCCATATATCCGTTTCTACCCTTCAAATTATTACACATTCCTCTCATTCACTCAATTCCCCCAAATCCCTCAAGTCTCCTTCTCCAATTTTCTCTCAAGAGCTCTCAAGGTGAAGGTTAGGATTTCAAGAGCTTCAAGGGTATCTTATCCATTGTTTGGGCTTTGATAATCAAGGTGTGTGGGAATTCACCAACAAATTCATTTCATCCATTGGGTCCCAAAAGAATCTCAATCTATAAATTGGTTTCACCCAATTTATTAGGGTTTAATGCAAATCTTCATGAGTCCTATTTATTATTATTCAATTATTTTTATTCAATCTTACTAGGCATGATTTGATCCAATTACATGGTTTTCAATTGATTTCATATGGACTCATGCCTATGCCTAATTTACAAACTTTAATTATGAACAATGCTTATGAATTTATGAATTATGATTATGAAATTGATTAAGGACTTATGATTTTTTTAGGGAAAATACATAAGTACGCCCCCCCCCCAAGCCTATGCCCAAAATCCCTGAGACACACCTAACCTTTACTAAGGTCCTATTACCCCCC
>NW_006239318.1:462741-485371 GCF_000226075.1 Solanum tuberosum | reverse complement strand
TTTTTCAAGGATAGTGCCACGTAGGCCGAAAAGGGGTAGAAAATTAATTAAAAAATAAGTTCGGGGGGGTAATAGGACCTTAGTAAAGGTTAGGTGTGTCTCGGGGATTTTGGGCATAGGTTGGGGGGTACTTATGCATTTTCCCATTTTTTTATGAAAAGAATGATTTCTGACTAAAGGATGTTTTTAAAATAAAGTGTCAATGATTTGTGGAAGGTTTTCTCACAATTGAAAGGAATCATGATTTAGATGCTTAGATAGGTGAGTGTCTATTATGAAGAAGTTTATGGAAATCATGATTTTAAAAGGGAGCTACTTTAAATACGAACTTATGATTGGATTGGTAGCCTTTAATTGTTGCCCTTCCAAGTTTTATGATATGATTAAGATTATGTTTATTCCGTTGGAATTTTACATAGCACCGGGAGGACTTTGAAATGGAGGCCTTACGGTTAGTACAAGTTTAGTCTTTAGTAGCAATCTCATTGTCCCAAACTACGTGCCCATGTAGGATTGGTCTTTGAGAGACTTAGCTAGTGGATCCACATAAGCTAGATGATATGGTCCTTACTTTGGAAGTAGGATAACCTTTTTAGGTGTGGAGAAGACATTGAATTTCATGTTATAGCTCACATGGTCTATGTCGGTTAAATAGTAAACATCCCACAAATGCACTATGTTTTCGTCAGAGGTTTTATAAAAGCATCTCAAAAGGTTGTTAGTATGCATTGACCTCGTGTATGATTTATGATTTCCTTCTAGGGGCTAACGTTTTGCTTGGTCTTGAATGTTATGTTTAAATTCATCATGTTGTTATGCTTTAAGTTTTTATGTATTTCCCCATACTTAGTACATTCATTATACTAATGCATACTTGTGCCTATATTGTCTCATAATATAGGGTTCAATGCAACTTCTTCCGGATGTGCTTAGTTTGAAATTGCTTTGATTGATCATTTGGATTAGTGAATCCTCATGTTTCGAGGGCAAGGCCATAAACTTTTATTGCTTTATCATCTTTAATTTTAGAATTGTAGGTGGTGTATGAGTTACGTCTCAACCACTATCTTGTTGTATTTCTTTCATCATTATTTCAAGTGATTTGTCTAGGACCTATTGGGGTCCTATTCGTCATGTCACACCTAGCGGGTACTTTGGGTTGTGACAATTTCACATCGCAAAACGATGCATGCTCCTTGGTTACTGATCAGACTTCACCAAGAGCCCATGTTTCCACCACCTTGATTTCCTCAACAGTGCCCAAATAAGCCTTCACACTTTGCCCATTCACCTTGAACCGTGTACCTTCAAAGCTTTACATTTCAATTGTGCCATATTAGAATACGTGTATGACTCAGAATGGCCCCATCCCCTTGACCTTAGCTTGCTGCGAAACAATTGAAGCTTTGAGTTGAACAAGAGAAACAGATCACCTGGTGCAAAGTCTCACTTTTCGATCTTCCGATCATGATACATTTTCATTTTCTCTTTTTACAAGGCCGAACTCTCATATGCTTTCATTCAAAACTCATCAATCTCATACAGTTGACTCAACCTCTAGTCATATGTATCTCCCTATTCCAAGTTTAGCTTTTTTAGCACCCACATAGTTTTGTACTCTAGCTCTACAGGTAGATGGTAAGGCTTCCCAAATACAAGTTGATAAGGAGGCACACCTATGGGAGTCTTGAATGCAGTCCCATATGCCCATAAAGGCATTATCAAGCTTTCTCGACCAATCTGTTCTGTTGGCATTCACAATTTCGGCCAAGTTTTGTTTTATCTCATGGTTTGAAACTTCCACTTATCCACTAGATTACAGATGGTAGAGTATTGCTACACTACGTTAAGACCCATATTTTTCAAGTAACGCTCGAAACAACCTGTTGCATAAGTGGGAACCTCCATCACTGATAATTGCCTGCGGCATACTAAATTTGGAGAAAATATTTTGCTTTAGAAATGTTGTGAAAGTCTTGCCTTCATTATTGGGAAGCACAACTGCCTCAACCCATTTGGACACATATCAACAGCAACAAGTATGTACTTCATCCCATTGGAGATCGCAAATGGACCTATGAATTTGATGCACCACACGTCAAATAGTTCAATTACTAAGATGGGTATTGGGAGGGGGGGGGGGAGTTTATGTTACCTTTAAATACCTCCTTCTCTTTGACAAAGTTCACAAGATTTGGTGAAATCATGAACATCTTAGTGGATCATCGACAAATAATACCCACAATAAAGATTTTATGGGCGGCCCGGATCCCACTATGATGTCCTCCGACTGGAGAGGAATGACATGACCCTAATATGTTCATCATCTCTACCTCAGGTATGCAACTGTGATTAACCCCATTAGCACAGACATAAAACAATGGCTCCTCCCAGAAAAACTTTCTCACATCTAACATAAACTTTCAACGCTGGTGGAAAAACAAATAAGAATGTACCACATCACTCACCAAATAGTTTGCGAAGTTGGCGAACCACATAATCAAATCATGGGACGCAACCAATACTTCCTCATCCGAAAAAGTGTCATCTAACTCAGTTCCATCTACTAACTTCAACATTGTTTCTTCCTCCAACTTGAACAAGTGATCGGCTACCTGAGAAAATCAAACTCTTGCACTAACAACACTCATTAAATCAGTCTTGTCTTAGGATCTTTCTTTGATATCAGGTACTGAATTGTTGCATGGTCAGTGTGTGAGTTTCGTTCCAAGCAAGTAGGACTTAAATTTCTCGAATGTAAAGACTAATGCAAGAAATTCTTGTTCAGTAATTGTATAATTCCTTTGAGCTACGTTTAAAGCTTTGATGTCATAATATATGGGGTGTAGAATCTTCCCACGCCTCTGCCCTAAGATTATGTGAAGTGCCACTCTACTAGCATCATGCATAACCTCAAATGGTTGGGACCAATATGGTATAATAATAATAATAGGCATATAGATCAACTTCTCCTTCAATCCTCGAACTCTTTCAGACAAGCCTCGTCAAAAACAAATTTGATCTTTTTTTCTAATAATTTGACAACACCCTATTTCTACGGAAGCAAGAATATGACCTACTAATAATAATACAAGTATATGTTGATGATATTATCTTTGAGGAACAAATGACAAACTATGTGTAAACTGTGCAAGATTGACGAGTAGCGAATTCAAAAAGAGCATGATGGGTGCTCAACTTCTTTCTTAGACTACAACTCAAACAGTTTTCCCTAGGATTGTCCATTCATAAACAAAAGTCCATCAAAGAGCTACTTAGAAGGTTTGATACGGAAGGTGCTAAGGTGAGTGATACTTGAATTGCTACAACTACCAAATTGGAAAAAGATGAACTAGGTCACCCGTGGGTGATACAAAATATAAAGGAATGATTGTCTCACTATATCTCATTGTCACCAGACCTGATATAGTATACAGTGTAGGACTATCACTACAAAAAAAAAACTTTTAGCGGCAATAAATAGACACATTAATAAAGAGTGCTAAAGTCTTTACCGGCATTAGTTAAGTGTCATTAGATCCAATGTCGCTAAAGCCTTTAGGGACATATACAAAGAGTGCTAATTGCCGCTAAAAATACATATTTAGCGGCAATTGCTAATTAATTGCCGCTAAAGAACATTTTTGATATAATGCATGTGCTAGATTTCAATCTTATCCCAAAGAGTCTCATATGAAAGCGATCAAAAGAATCATTAGATACCTCAAAAGAGCTCAGAGCTGGTTCTCTGGTATCCTTTTATGGATTCATTCTATCTAGTAGGTTTTGTTGATGCTGACTATGCAGGATATCTCATTGATAGAAAAAGTACCTCAGGTATGCCTCATTTTCTTAAATTGTGTCTCATATCATGGACAACTATAAAATAGAACTTGTAGCCCTATCTATTGCTGAAGCAGAATATATAGAAGCCACATCTTGTTTTGCACAAATTTTATAGATCAAGCAACAACTCCTCAACTTTGGAGTAGTTCTATAATATATACTGATCATTTGTGATAACACAAGTGCAGTCAACATGACATAGAACATGTACATCATAAAAGGACCAAGAACATTGATATGCATTACCATTTTCTCAGAGATAATGTCAAAAAAAGTCCTATATTCATGAAATCTTGCCAAACGAAGGAACAAGTAGCTGACATCTTCACTAAGGGTCTGGGAGAGAGTAGTTTCAAAACAATCAACTTGCACTTGAGCTTGTCAACTAGCTTTCTTAATGAAATTCTTTCTTTTGGCTAGAATATTAAGTCTATTTGTTTGCATAAACTGGATGGGGGATAAAATATTGAGTGAGCTCTGTACTGTAACAAGTACACACCCACAACTCTTTAGTGGATTGAATCAAGGTCCACAACTCTTGAGTGTACTAAATCAAGGTCTAATGATATTACCCTTACTTTCTCATACAATAATCAGTGAGATATCTCCATTAAGCATCACAGAGAACCTGGTTGTTTAATTTGCAAACCAAGAGATTCAGGTTACAATGTTTGTTAATGTCATAAATACATGAAATATAGGGAGAATTAAAATGGTGGGGGCCTGATTCAAACTAAATCTCTTTTGTGATTTCTTTGGGGAAGGAATATAATGTGAGTTAAAAAAAAGTGTTAGGTGGAAGAATCTTCCAACGACAAAGCCTCCAAGGGAAAAAAGAAAATTTAATCAAGACCTCAATTTATGAACTATGGGGAAAATAAGGACAAACTACTTTTTTAATAAATAAAGATTCTTTTATAAAATATATATATATATAATAATTAATGTATAAACTTTATTGGTCATTATTATCTGTTTGTTCGCCACCTATTAGTAGAGCCGTCAAAACGGGCCAGCCCAGCCCTACCCCGCCCAAGCCTCGCGGGCCAAAGAATTTGATGGGTTGGGGAGGGCCAGCCCTTCATTTCAAAGGGCTGTAAAATGGTCAACCCGGCCCAACCCCAGAAGAGTCAAGGGCTGGGGCGGGCCAGCCCTTTTTTTTTTATGTCAAATCAATGTCACAAACAGTAACATTGTTTCAATAATTCTAAATAAAAAATCTAGGAATAAATATTTAAAGAAAAAAAAAATCTCTTAAGTAAATAATATCTGAAAAACAAACTAGTAAACTAAATAACACTTCTGACTAAAACTTTAGTTAGCAATACATAATTACTTAAAGTATTTTGTTAAATGAAATCAAGAAAATTGTTACATGCGTGAAAATTGTCCAATGTCGTAGCAGAAACGGGACGACAATAAAACTATAAGAGTAAAGAGACAGAGAATTGTAGTTCAAGAATTTAGATATTAGGGTTTAGGGACTTAAGTTTTTAAGAGTAATGGCTTTAGAATTTATAAGGCTTTAGCCTTTTAAATCTTCAGGTACTAGTAGTCTAGTAGTACTAATCTACTATAGCCGTATAAGTTAGAGGTTACATTTAAGTTTTCTAGTTTTTAATATTTATTTTAATTAAAATTATATAATTTGGCCCATGGGCCAACCCCGGCCCAGCCTCGATCAAGCCTCAAGGGCTAAGGGCCTAAAAGGATTGGGCTTATAATCTCCGGTTTTAAACGGGCTTGAAAAATCATATCACAACCCTGCCTCAATAACGGGTTGGATCGGGCTGGCCCCATGGGCTCAGCCCTTTTTGATGGCTCTACCTATTAGTAGTTGATATTTTCTCCTTAGATTGTAAAATCCTCTATATAAGAATTTATTTTATTAAAAGTAGACAGGTTTTAGAATTCCTCTCACGCTAGTACTCTCTTCCTTCTTTGTAATTTTTTTTTAAAGTAAATCTAAAGTTTGTTCAAGTAGTTATGACTACTCTCATAAGGTACATTAATATTTTAATTGATGTATCCATTTTTTTAAATTTTAAATATTATTGTGCCCAAATGATAGGCTAAACATTTTTGGGTTGAACTATGACACACAATTTTTTTAACTTTAAAATTTTCATTTTTAATAATATATGATATGTCATATATAGGAGTGACAAATGAGCGAGTCGAGCTGAATATGAGTCAATCGAAAACGAGCTAAATAAAAATGGATAAGCACTCGACTCGACTCACATTTTAAATGAGTAAAAACAAGTTACCCAATGGATAATATGGGTACTCATTTTATAGTAGAGATCTAGTTAAAAGCATAAAAACCAAAATCTTTTTTAAATTTTTTCATCACCCCACCCTCCCTACCAGCCCCCCTACCCCCCTTATCCCAAAAAAATGTAAAAATAATAATAATACTTTTTTATTAAAAAAATAATAGTTTATAAGTATATTTCCTTATGGAAGCAAGTGATAATGCGTTGCTCCACACCCAAAAAAAATTAATTTTTCTTTATAAAAAAAACATTTAAAAAAATAATTACCACCCTACCCCCTATCCCAAAAAAATGTAAAAAAAAAAATTTATAGAAAAAAATAGTAATATTTTTAAAATGCTTTTTTTACGACTCACCCCTAATCACTTTTCTTTCTTTCATGAATGAACATTTTTTACCCATATTATCCATTTAACTACCCACTTTTAAATGGTTAAATATGAATATTTTTTTGTTTTTACTCATTTTAAAATGAGTTGGGTACCCAACCCATTTAAAATGGGTAAATATGAGTGAATACCCATATAAATTACCCATTCTGCCACCTCTAGCCATATATGATAATTGATATAGATTGTTGCTCTTAAAAAATTAAGGGTATGTTTGTCATATCACACAATTCTTGACATTTTCTTTGTTGATGTCAAATAATGCCGGTAAAATGAGCTCATATTTTGGTAACCCGTCGAATCCATCCATATTTTAATGGGTTGGGTGAATGATTTTTTGTATGGGTAAATTATGAGTTGATACCCATATTCAATCCATAAAAATATGTGTAAAATATGAGTAAACTATGGGTAAAATATGGAATAACCAAATGCGTTAAGCTTCCAACTTTTATTTACTCAAAATTCATGATATCACTGAAAATGTTGTGACTTTTCTTCCTTTTTATTTTCTTCTATAAAACTAATTATTCTTCTCCATAATTGAAAATGTGAAATCTTTGGTCCTCCAAAAAATATATATTTTAAATGTACATTTCTTTTGTTAATTATAATTATATTTTTTATTTGTTTAATTTTATATTGGATAACAAATATTAGTGTAAAATAAGCAAATCATATATTAGTATTGATATTGCTTAAAGTGCATTAAGCATGTTTTAGTCCAAAAATGCAAATATTCATTTACTTTGAATTTTTTTTTTTTTTCCCCTTGTTATTACATAAATTTATTTTATATTGAAAAATTATAAAACAAAATTTTTGACTTTTATGATACAAGTAAACTAAATAAACTATTTTCAATATTTTTCAACCAAAGAAATACTAAAATATTTTCTCCACGTTGAATTCTTGAGTAGAGTATAAATATAAGTAAACTTGTATTTTACCAAACTCATTTGTCACCCAATCCATTTTTACCCATATCAATTATGAATGGATTAAATTATTACTCATTTTATATTGACATATTTCAACCCATCCAAAATTGACCCAACCTGCCCATTTACCCATTAATGTCAAACTATTTTTCATGGGAGAAATGTCAATTTCTCCAACTCATTAGTGGAACGAACGGGTCAGTATCCGAAAAAGCAAACTGGTTTGGAAAAGGAAAAATTACAAACAACTTTTAAAGTTCTCAAGTTTCCCGTCTCCCGCGTTTCTCATCGATTCCACAATTCACTCACGCACGACGACGAGATTAACTCTCAGGTTTCACTGATACTCTCAGATTTTGTTCACTCGAGTTCTCTCACCGGCTCTCGGGACTCAGAAGCTCACCATTTCACTGTCAGAACTCCGCTCAGGAGCTCAGAAGTAAGTCTCAAATTCTTAATTTCACGATTTCACTGCGACGTTTGGGTTTGATTTATGAGAAAACTCTCGTGAATTTCAACCTAAGTTGACGATTTCCTCATTTGTTACTGGGCTCAATTATTTTTATGGTTTGAAATTTCTGAATTTCAAGTTGAAATTTTCAACGTAGTTACTTGGTTTGGGGCTTTTGGTTTAGTTCCTAGAACTTAGAAGGTTCAGCACTGCACTCACTGGCTCACATTTTACTCTCTTCTCAGAAGCTCAGTAGTCCGCTTAGTCGCTCACTGCCTCGATTTCACTCTCAGAAGCTCACGATTTCTCTCTCAGAATCAGAACTCTTCTCAGGTGCTCACGATTTCTCATTCTCTGCTACTGGTAAGTCTAAATTACACTTTTAATTTCACAATTTCACTGTGACGTTTTGATTTCATTTATGAGAAAACTACAGTTGAATTGGCATATAATTTGGCTTTCCCCTTTTTTTTTGTGTGGGAAATCATTTACTTGATTAAGTAGTTATTATTTTGTTGACTTGAGTATAACTATCAGTACTATGTTTGGACTTAATTTTCTGTTTGTGCTAGAAAATTTTCAAGTTGTGTGACATGGTGACAGCTTAATATACAAATTGTGATGCTACAGTGGTGCAGCTTGTAGTGCTGCTGTTTTATTTAGTTATTTTGATATGATATTTGTGTTGAGCTGCTTGTGGTGCAACTTGTAGCCTTGTTGTGTTGTTACTGTTGTTAGGAACTTGATAAATTAGGAAGCATACAAGGCTTGTAGTGTTATTGTGTTGTTACTGTTGTAGCTGCTGATTAGCCTGATTGAATGGCTATAATCTATATCGTAGTGTTGTTGTGTTGCTCCCTTTCTTTTCCTCTGGTCCTTATATAATTATCTCTTCCCCATTTAGTGGATGTTGCAAGGAAGATTTCTTCCACGATGTTACAATGGATGGGTGGGTCAAGGAGGAAAGTTGATACTGTAAGTGTCAAATTACTTATTAATCTGGAGATTTACTTGCATATTTCTGAATTTGGAGGCTGGAAGCACAATTGAGCAAATTTGAAATTAGGTAGAACTACAGCTCATTAGTGTGGTTTGTTAGTTGATCTCTAGTAATGCATGTCTCTCATGATGGTAATGGATTTTAATGTAAAGTTGTGGTTAATACAGTCCAAATGTAATGCATGTCTTTTGAGTCTTGAGATGGTAATGGATTTTAATGTATATTGTGGTTAATACTGTTCAAATGAGGAGTTACATAAAAGTATATTAAAAGATGAAGATCACCCTTTAGAGATTAGGAGCTCAAGCATATTCCTAGAGGAAATGAAAATATTCTTAATCCATGTAGTCCTAGCCTAAATCTTCTTTTGAAAAAAGCTAACCTCCCACACTTTCTCTATGCGAGTTTAATTTTGTACAAACCAGTTTGCAGGTTTGTTGTGATAACATTCAGCTTACTCCACCCCCCAAAATTAAATATAAAAAAGGCAATAAGAAATAGAACATTCATCTTCTGTTGAAGGCTATCAACTTGTTCTTGTGGAAGTTTAATTTGTTCCCATTGTTTTTAAAGATTTAATCTTATTGTGCTTTGGGAAATGTTTTCATACTGACATTTTCTCTTGTGATTTGTATTATCCTTTTGCGGGATGGAAAAACATCAGTCAAGAAGGTCAACACAGAAAAGGTATTAAAATATCACCCATCAGTCTTTATTTGATTGGATAATTGTTGTAGCTTTACTCAACGTGAACATAGGTCATCATTCTTTGATACTGTTGTCCTAACTTCCAATATGTAGAGATTTAGACTAAGGGAATCTTAGTAGCTTAGTTGGTTGGCTATTTGAACTCCCACCTTGTTGGTGAGGATTCAATTCCCCATATTGTAATCCCCTCTCCCATTTCCCCTTTCCCAGCCCCAATTTAAAATTAAAAAAATAAGATTCAGGGCTCATTTGTATATGTGATACGAAATCATGATTTGAAATCAGATTGATTTGAAGTTGAAGTTTTGTTTGGACATGTAATTTGGATTTTTTAAGTCGTATTTTTTTCTCATAAACATGAAAAACCTCACAAGTTATGAAAACTATCAAAATTTCCGCAATTCTTATACAATTTTACCAAATGAACAAATTATAGTGTATAAATAAGATATCAGAATATCCGAAGGCACTGCATTGATAAATCACATATCTCCATGTTCCTTTTATAAACAATATTTGCGATTATAAACTTCCAAGAACACCTAATTTTTTAAAGATTCACTAGTCAACTAGTAACTAGTTATTTTTTGATATAATCCTTTCTCATGGCACCAGGCATGAGTCTTTTCCATATTTAAAATGATGAGTATATTTTTTTTACAAAATATAAACTTATGGGTCAAAAAGTTTCCTATTTTTTTAAAGAAAACTTATGGGTCAAGATTTACATTTAAAAAAATTTGAAATCATGATTTGGAATCCCAAATCATGCTATATGGAGAATTTGGGATATGATATTGTATGTCCAAGTGTAGGCTAAGATGTAGTTTGTCTATCTTACAGGCAAAAGCAATACTTTGAGCAAAGAAAATGGCAAGAGCAGCAGAAAAAAAATGCAAGAGAGAGCTTCTTTGATGAGAAAAGCCCATGTAATCAGCAAGAAAAGAATAGTCGTTCACTTGATATTCTGAGTTTACTAAACGTATCAACAGGTTCTGGGGAACACAAGTCAAATGTCCACTCAGGTACTTTGACTTCAATTTTTGAACTCTCCAAAATTTTAAGCATAT
The DNA here is from genome assembly GCF_000226075.1 of Solanum tuberosum. Taxonomy (NCBI): domain Eukaryota; kingdom Viridiplantae; phylum Streptophyta; class Magnoliopsida; order Solanales; family Solanaceae; genus Solanum; species Solanum tuberosum. The sequence goes on along the minus strand of NW_006239318.1, from coordinate 474,687 downwards.
ATAATTATTTGCTCTTTGGGGCAATCGACAATAGCATTTGGTGCTTGTTCATGTTTCTTAGTATGACCTATCTCAGAGATATTATAATCACACAATCCCATCATTAGGTTACTGGTGAAGTGATGTTCAAAAGATTTGTTTGTTTTCATATTGCAACTCCGTACAACTCAAGGTGATGAATCCTAATTATGTGAAATTTGAAAAGATATATATACACACACACATACACAATAATGTATACTTTTCTTGGATTTTTGGCTAAGATCAAGTATATGTCCACCCTACTCTTATTAATTGTCTCTTAAGTTGCATAATGGTGCAAAATTGGTCTGTGATAAGTACAATTGTATAGTCCTTTACAGAAATAATGTGCTATTATTAATGAATGAAAAAATGTATGTCCAGTTGGTGAATATATCAATGGCATGTAGGACTGTTTCCTGTCATACTTATTAAGTATCTCATTTTGCCCACCCCACCCCGCAAAGAAAAAACACTACTTAAAAGGTTTTTTGGAAGGACATAATGGTGCTTTTCCTGCAGCCCGTCAATTAGTTAACCGTCAACATATTTTAGTTAATGGTAATATAGTGGATTGGTTATAGTAGGTATGAAGAGAGGTAGGTAGACCTAAGAAGTATTGGGGATAGGTGATTAGACAGGACATGATCTAATTTCAGGTTACCAAGGACATGATCTAATTTCAGGTTACCGAGGACATGATCTTAGATAAGAAGGTGTGGAGGACACACATTAGTGTAGAAGGTTAGTAGGTAGTGGAGTGTTGTCTTGCTTTCCGAGAGTTTAGGCTGCTTGGTGTTTTTGTCGTTGTACTAGCTGTTTATTGAAGTTCTTGATTGGGATATCTATCATCATCTATTGTTTATTGTGTTTCGATTATCACTACTATTTTATTGTTCTTGGTCCTTTCGTGTAGGATTTGCACTGCCCCTTTGTTAGTTGCTATGTTTTTTCCACTATTTTCTTTTTTCTTGTACTTGGATTTGCTGTACTTGAGCCGAGGGTGTTTTGGAAATAGCCTCTCTACATCCACGAGGTAGTGGTAAGGTCAGCGTAAGCTCTACCCTCCCCTACCCCACTTTTGGGATTTCTCTAGGTATGTTGTTGTTGACATCTGATAAAATTGGAACAATACAGACATATTATGTCAGAGATCTTACTTGTCAAATAAGTTTGTATCTCAACCTGCTCAGCCTTAGGAAGTAAAATCCTTGAAATTTGTGAAAACCAAAATGAATGATGTGCATTTTCACTTTCTTTAGATCTCAAGAGAACTTTTGAACTGCAGTTGCAAACATTATGCAGCTTCATTAGCACTTATGTCCCAGTGCAATGATTTCCTATCAGGTGCTGTTAGGATTCATCTTTGACAAATTTCTTTACTGTCATTTCCAAGTCTTCAATGATATGACAACCTAATATACATTGTTTATCAATTATAAATTTCAATATGGAATTGACACAAAGTTTCATTATACAATGTGACCGTATTAAAATTGCACTTTGTCGATTTTCTTATTTGATGAGTGAACCTATTCCCTTCAATAGCTGAGTGATTCCCGATCTCCCTTTTGTGGCCTAATTTTCTTTTTCATTACTATGTTAGCAAGGCATATTTATGAGGACAATCAAATGCTACAGCCTTCTCCAGTGATTCAAACAAAAGAAGTCATTTATCTTGGCCCCCTTCAACATAAGGAAGGTAGTACACTTGCGTTCTGGCAAAAGCTGGTTTTCTGAGGAGTGTAATTGTACTTTCTTGTCATTTGGATGTATTAAGTATGTGATTCATTGTCCTAATAGGAACGTCACCAAGCTCCCAAGATTATGCAGCCTGCCCAAATCAGTAAGCATGTTTATGTTGAGTGGATTATCCATATCGAATTGCATAAACATAAAAAAAATCTTGTAGATTTATCTTGTTGAATTGCATAAGTATATATATCAAAAAAATCCTTAAGGAAGTTTGCTTGAGTATATTTTTTCTATAATAAAAAGATTCTCACAAGTGTAGATGGAGAAACTTTAAGTACATGCCTGATTTGGATGCTAGTAATGATTAGAAGGTCCAGAATCACCGTGAACTGTATTCTTAGTATTCTACATGTTTGGTTGTGATGTCGATGAAATATTTTTTTTTCCTGAAAAAAGTTCAATTAAAAGTTGATGTTTCTCAGTACATCAGTTGGAGCACCTGGAGGTCATGAGAGAGGTTTGTACAACACCAATGATAAAGTAAACCCATTGGCGAACTCTACAAGCAAACGTGAGTATATCATGAATACTGAATAGAAGTGTTTGCCTGTAAGCTTGTGTAATACTTACCTGTCAAAACAAAATTGAAATGGCTTGTTAAAGTATCTTTAGCAACAGGATTAACATTCTGATTGGAGACACTTCCTTTTTGAATTTCAACTTATTATTGTAGTTGAAAGTACAAGTTCATGGTATTACATCAAGATATCCTTTTGTCCATAGCTGACAAATGTTTATCACCTGTAAATTTAATGGCCCTACTTTAGAAAAAGCACTTCCCAAGAATATTCTCTGGTTTGAACTGTCAGAGCTAAAATAATTATTACCATATATACTAAAATCTCAATTTTGCAGAACTCTCTATCATTGACATACTTGGTGATGATGGACCGAACTATGAGTTGGAAAGTTCAACTCATGAAGGCCATGTTGCATTTTCGATTGAAGGTATATTCGATGGTTGACCATGAAGCAGTTACATTTATGTTTTTTGAAAGACTAACAATTTTACACTAAGGGTGTGATCTAGTGGTCAATGAAGTGGATTGAGAACCATGAAGTTTCGGGTTCAAATCCTAGCAGAGACAAAAAAAAACACTAGGTGATTTCTTTCCATCTGTCTTAGCCTTGGTGGACAGAATTACTAGGTACCTGATGGTGGTGGGAGGTGACAGGTATTTCGTAGAACTCGCGCAGGATGGTCCAGAAACAACAATTATGAAAAAACATTTCCTACAAATGAGTAGAAAAGCTCAATTAACTTCTTTCATTTTCTTTTCTACTTAATGCTCTTTATAGAAATCTTTTCAAATACTCCTTCTGTTTCAATTTGTTTGTTTGGTTTTGACTTGACATAGAGTTGAAGAAAGTAAAGACTTTGTTCTTGTGGTTAAATATGCTATGTGGAAAGTTGGAATTAAAAAGTTGCCTAAAAAAGAAAAGCAACATTCTTTTTTAAATGGACTAAAAAGGAAAGTAAGACAAACAATTTAAAATGGATGGGGTATCATATAACTATTCTTTTAGCATTAGTCTTTGAGAACGTGTGTTGCATGTTTGTCCTGTATCATTATTATAATAGAAAATAGACAAACAATTTATTAGAGTATTTACTTCATATTTTGAACCCCCTTATTGAAAATCCTGGCTCCTCTACTATATATATATGTGACAATATGGCCCCCAAGGCCTAGCTCGAGTGGCAAAAGGTGGAGGATTTGTGGCTTAGGTCGCAGGTTCAAGCCTCACACCATGCAAAGCGAAGCCTGGTATTTAAGTGGGGAAGGGTAGAGGGGCGGGCCCATTATCCACCGAGTTTAGAAGACTGTGATTGGTCCAAAAGGCGGGTCACAAACGGATTTCTCGGTTATCAAAAAAAATAAAAATATATGTGACAATATGATGATTATTTCTTCATTTTCCTTTCTACTTTATGCTCTTTATGGCATCATTTCCAGTTTGCAGGGAAAAGGAGGGAAGAACTGTCTATATTTGTGTGGCTTTCAGATCTTTTAGAATGAACATTTGATCAGATACCTTTTTGCCTTACAAGGTTTAGGTAAAGTTGAAATGTCTACCCCAGTTCATTCACCGCAGCTACCTGGCAGGTATATTTACTTTATTAATCAAGAATAATAGACCATGAATAATAATTTTGCAAATTCCATCTTGACAAGATTTCTATGATAAGTAGTGGTTAGGACTACCCTTGGAAGTCAAGACTATAAATAGGTTTTAAATTTAAATTGACTATGATAGCTGCATGCATCAGTTCTATCGACTGAAAACATCATCTGCACATTTAGGCGACTTGCATTACTTTCCTAGGTTTTGAGGAGATCATCTGGCTGTTAACATGACCATTTAGACGATAAAGTGGATTTTTAACTAGGTCCTCTTCGCCACTGATATAGAGCTTCATAAACAGAGGACGAGACATTAATGTCATGGATATATTTTACAATAATGCTACTTCTAGAAAGAAGGAATTCCAAATTCCAGTAGAAGCTCTTAGCTATTTCCAGATAAGCAAAAAAGTAATACAGGCACTCTATAACCACCAGATTCCATGATACCGTTCACTTGCTCAGCTGACATCAGTTCTTGATAAGCAAGGGTGTTTGGATACCACAATTTTCTCAAAACAGCTTAGCTCAGTACTCTAGCCACTGGAAAGTGATCTGAGACTCTGAGTCCCTCTCTGGGATGTTTAATGTTCTTAATACTATGTATTATATAACCAAGCTGTGGATATCCTTTCGATCAATTCACGCATGGTTCATGCTTATCTTACATTTTGGAATACTAGATCAGTTTTTTGGAGAACTATACTCCTGATTGCTTCTCAGGTTTGGATACACCAACTTCCTAAATGATTAATTTTACATAGGACCTAATCAAATTGGCATGCTTAATATGTTACCTTTATCAAAAAAAAAATTGGCATGCTTAATGGTTTTAGTTCTTCATGTTGCAGTAGGCTGATTTAAGGGGACACTTCTTTTATGCTTTGTCGGTACAATCTCACAAAGTTGCATGGAAATCTTTTTTTGAGAATTAAGTTGCGTGGAAATCTTTGAAAGTGCTCCTTCTAAATGCTGCTTTTTATGTTGTATGATAGCAGACCCTTGGCATATGGTAGGCCCTCACCCCCAAGGGCAAGGAGAAAAGCTCTCTCATCTGACTACCTTAACAAGGGAATAGATGGAATTGACCTGGAATTGGTGAGAGCACTTCCTGATGCTTTTATAATTCTGTTTGGGGTTGCTAGCTTGCTGCATGTTTACTACTAGCGCTTCCTTCGAATGACTTGAACTCCTATCTTTATTAGTGTCTCCTTTCCGTGGGATAGAGGACCATTACCTCTAGAAATCTTTGCGCTTTTACTTCATTTCCTATAATTTGTAACTTACTGTTGTCAATTTCTTTTTTGTTTCACTTCTTGTGTAGGGTGTTTAGCATGGCATAAGTTTTTTCTTGATGAAACCCATTTTTTGTGTTCAATTGTCTAAATTTTTTTCACCAAAAGAAGGAAATTGACTTTTGTGAGCATATGCCCTTTTCGGCTACAATTATATTGTAAAGATATGACCCCTGAGCCTAATTCAACCCCAAAAGCTAGCTCGAGAGGGGAGGATTGCCCAAGTCCATATAAGGAGACCACCAGTCCATTCCCCAACCAATGTGGGTCTTTTACCCACTCTTAACACCCCTCTTCACGCCAGGCCCAACTGGCGTGTGGACCGGGAGCCCATACGAGGATAGACCTGGCTCTGATACCATATAAAGATATTACACATGAGCCTAACTCAACCCCAAAAGCTAGCTCAAGAGGGGAGGATTCCCCAAGTCCATATAAGGAGACCACCAGTCCATTCCCCAACCAATGTGGGACTTTTAACCACTCTAACATATATAAACTTACACCAGATGTCGTTCTTCAATGTAAACCTCATGTCAACCTGTTTTGAAACACCACACCTATGCCCTATCTCCACTTCCTATCACTACCATATGTCACATATATTTTTACCCTATCAAACGGCATAAAATGATTTAGGAAATACTTTTCAAGGTTCTATAAAAAAAATTATTCCATAACACATCCTTCATCTACTATATCTTATGATATCAAATGGGAAAGGCTTTGGCAATAGGTGTTAAAACCAAGTTCCAGGCTTCCGTCAACTAGATGTTTAGTTTCAGCATTCATAGCTTCTTATATGGTCGGCATCTGAATCTGAAATCTACAGATTCTGTGTTTATTGGTTCAGTTGATGTAGAACAGCATTTTATGCTCTTAATCTCGAAAAGTGATGAGATACCTAAGTTCTATTCCATTCAATTGTTTTTCAACATATGGGTGCTTTATATATATATATATATATATACACACACACTCCATATGTGCATACTTTTGTTAATAAGCCCCTCACCGTCTGAAAATGAAAAATGAAAAACAAAAAACAGTTGGTTCTTTGTGGAAGGATTATTGCAATGCAGATGTCCTTCCATTATCGGCTCAGCCCTAATTGGTTATATGGAGGTCGAATTCCTGATATCTTTGTTTCTGGTTATATTGACAAACTACAGGATAGCATGATGGTGGATGTAGAACTACCTTTTCATACAAGTCCTTTCGACAGATCCTCTTGCTCCAGGGGAGTACAAGATTCACCTGGCAGTGCAGAACATAAGTTACTAGATACCAAATGGTTCTCCTCTAATAACAATTTCACTTGTCTGTACACTTTTGAGAATGATGAAATCTTCGGCAAAAACAAGGGAAGTTCACATACAATTTTGAATGGTAGGGTCCTTAATATGTTTTTTCCATATCTTTTCTGGCTTCTACATTGACATCTCCAAGTGGTGTTGGTTTCTTGAGTATCATTTTTATTTGGGTAAATCTCTGTTCATTTTCCTGGAAAAAAAGTATAATTCAACTTTGTAATTCCTTTGGAACCGTTTGTTTTAGAGTTTGCAAAATCAATTTTTAACTTTTAGGAACATGTATTTATTTGAACTACTTTGCATACAAGAAAAAAGTTCCAAATGTCTGCAAACTTAGACAAATGCCACATTAATAACATCACAGCTAGTTAACACATTTAAAGTTCCCATACATATATCTTTATTAAGCTTGAATTTTCGACATTGTTTTTGACAGTTCGCCAATACTAATAACATGTTTCTCCTAAGAGGAATTAACCCCTGTGGTACAGAGCTTAAAATTGGAGAAGTGCTTTTGAAGTTGCATAGAAATTTCAAACCTTTTGGCACTTCCACATCTTCTAAGGTTTTGCTTCATTTTACAAGTGACGTGACTACATCGTGTTTTATGCTTCACATTCAGCAAATTCCAGCTTCCCACTTCCTGAAAGCTTTCATGAAGATTATTGTTCATCTCATTTAGATGCTGTTTCCACTGATTTTTGGAACAACCAAAGTTGTGGGATGCGAGAATTCAACTTTGAGGACTGTTATAGTCGGGATTTTGCCAATTCTTGTAGTGCCAGAAATTATGGGAAGCAAGACACTTATTTTGATGACTCTTATCATCAGAAGCAAAGGTTTCCCATGTAGTACTTCAATCTTTAATTTGATGGTGTTTGTGTTCTATACTAAAGGTGTCTTGTCCTTGCAGTGTCAGGATGAAAGCCAAATCAGAATTCAACATAATAGGTGCTTTACATTTCTGCTAATAAGAGATTCTCTTTTAAAAGATGTACATATTCTTTTACCTGTTTTGCTTCTCATGGTTCTATCAAAAGTCATTTAGTTTCTCCAAGTTCAAAAAATATGAACTGTTCAATATGGGGAGCTAAAATGGAGTGCTATTGAATAGTTTTTCCTGGTATTATTGAGATCATAGTTTGGGCCAATAAGTTGCATTTTCTGTGGTTTTGATGTGTTATTCTCTCTTTAACAGATGCACCTACTCCCTATTCCAAGCACTTCAAACCAGAGAATTTCAGTGTCTCGGATGGAGAATGGTAGGCACATTTTGCAGTAGATGTGAGGGGGATTCTTTTGTTGGTTTAAACTCTTCTATTTCTTATTGGCAGGTGTTCCATGGGATGTACAAGTCCTCATTTAATGGATTATATAGACCATGTTGATAGGACATGGTTTGCAAATGAAGATGCAAGAGATAATTTGAGTTTATTGAGGTTGCTATTTGAAGCTCTTTCTGTTTACTGGTCTCTCTACTGGGCCTTTTCATTTTCTAATGAACTAATCCAGTTTATTCTTGGGGATATGTTGACTTCTCTTCAGCGAAGAATCATCCACTGCAGGTCAATGTCATTTGTACTCACTGACTTGTTGACTTGAGCAATATAATCATTTTTCTTTTTCTCCATCCAGTGGTGGGTGACTTAGACACACAACAAAAGGTGAACTCAAATAATAAAAGGAGAAGCCAGGAGGTATCTGATGGGAGGAAAGAGACAAAATTCTGTGAGAAGTTATTTGCTAATGAAAGAAACTGCAAGAGGAATGATATTCAGCAAGGAAAGCCAACAAAGTTACCATGGCTACCGAACCAATCAAGAGCAAAGCCAGAAAATTACAATTCTGCATTTTATGAGAAGAGGTCAGACATGAACAATGATGGACTGAGGGAGGCAAGATGTGGTCCAGGAGAGTCAAATTCTAGATTCAGATCTTTCTACCAAACTTCAGCGTCCAAAAGATATGTTTCCACTTGTTCCGACTTCTTGGTTGGAGATGTCCTTACTGATCAGGAGCCTAAGTTACAAGTTGACTCCCTACACAACCTCGAAGGGTCTATCGAATATCCTGGTGAATATGCACCCTCATGTTTTATGATGGAACCAATAACTTTTGAACTAGATAGCCCCGCATGCACCTTCAGGAACTTGTTTCAGGATGCCAAGAAGGGATGTGGTGCTGAGAATTCATTACATACTCTCGGTTCCCATGGCACAGTAACAGGAAACATTGTAAGAGATGTTGGAAGCGATGGAGATAAAGGTGTTGATATCCTACCATTTGATAGCAGCCAATTTGACCCCAATACTGAAGTTTCTGGTAGGTGCAAGAGTTTCTCATCAGGAAAGGAAAAGTCTATGGATGGATCAAGTTCTGTCAATGAGTGTAGTAACTGTGATGAACCAAAAGAAAAAATTCCAGAAGTGAAGGACAGGACAGGATCGTTTAACTATTCTGAATGTGCAGAAGAAGCATCTTCCTCTGTAGAGATGTCCACTGTATCAAAGGGGGATCAGGACAGTTTAGATAAAAATCAGGATACCCAATCTTCACTTAGATACCAAGCAGGAGATGAAGGTCGAAGGTTTTCCTCCTTTGTGATCCTAATTTTTAAATTAGTCCTTCGTTTATAATTATAAGAAGTGTTTTTGTGCTTTGCTAGTTACAAAAGATGACAGCAGGTCTTCATCAAAAGAAGGAATGATAACTACACGACAAAGTCACAACATTCACCAAAATGGGCAAGTGATGATGCTTGAGGCCGTGTCCTTCAATTTTTACATGTGCAGTTTTTGAAGGAAGCACAGGATTAAAGAACTTGGACAATGGTATGATACTCTATTCAAGTTTTAATAGATAAATGCAAACATGAACATTCTAATTCTATAGTTTGGCTTTTTTAGCATTTGACCTTCATGTGTTTTTCGCTATGGTTTGGACACATGCAAGTTATCTTGTGTTCTAGTAATGCATGACTTCCATGACTATTGAACTTGTAGAACCAGATTTATGTTCAGTTTTGATGCATGTGCAATATATTTTTTTAGGGGAGAGACTAGAGAGACCATGCTTTTAACAGAAAACATTAGAAATTAAGACGGAGTGATGGGATTGACTAAAAAATAGCTAATAAAATAGATAAAAGAAGGATAATGTTGTCAATGATCACTTTCCCTTGAATCGTTATTCAATAATCAATAGTGCCATAGTCAATTTCTGCTCCTATGTTTTCTCTAGTTTTTCGCTTATATTTCTGTCACTGTGCTCTGTTGTTTTACCTCCCGGTGCATAGCCATCCACTGCATGGTTTGGTTACTTTGGTCATATGACATCTCAATTTCTTAACATCTGATTGTTTGATAAGCTCTAGCATAAATTCTTTAGCACCTTCTTCCAAGCACCTATATTGGTAAACAAAATCAGAAGATAAAACATGGTATAATATGTCTGGTTATATTACAAAAGGTTGCTGCTTGAGTAATTACTTCTTGATTCAGGTAAGACGTTCTCGGATGATACGATAACCACAGGTATCTCTTTCAAATTAGAGGATCCCTGCCATTTAGAAATGGTTCAAATGGAGGCAAAGAAACTTTGGGCGCAGGGGGGGAGGAGAGAGCATCCCTAAGGCCCACTTAATACCTTCACCCTTTTGAGTAGATCGTATCCTGTCATCCTTGATATGCAGTAGTCAGTAATGATCAAGTTTGTGTTCGTTTCCTGCAATATCGAATCAAAGCTCAGTGTATAAATGCACAAAGTTCGAAAAGATGACATGTCATATAACAAATTGTGCTGATCACAGGCATTGAATGATGGACTGGTGATAAAAAATCATATGCATTGAACTGACCCACTGATGACACTATTTTTTCCAACCATAAATATATAATGCCTAATATAACCTGCTATTTTCTTTGTTCCATGGAGGCAAACAAGTTACTAATCTTTCTCCCTAACATTAGTGACTAGAGCATAAATAATTATGAGCGAATGTTGGACTGTGAAGGAGGTATGGAACCTCATATTGTATGTTTCTTCATGGTGTTTGGCTGTAGTAACTTCAGAAAATCAAGGGTACATGGATGAAGAGAATAGTTATCAAAATACTGCTCTCTCCACCGAGCCCTACAATTCCAATGTCTTCTGCCCGTTCTCTGCTGTAGTCACGGCAGCAAGGACCAAAAGAACAGCTCAAATTCACAATTTCCTCGTAACTTCAGAGATTTGGTAGTAATTTTGTGAAGTAGAACACATTATTTGTAGGGTCAAAAGAAATTAGTCCCAAATTCATTGCTTAAGCAAACAAGTTCATCACATGTTCAATGCTTGCATAAACCATAGCCATGTTCTCTATTGAGTCTATCGACTAATTACGTTGGGTACAATTTGCTATAGACATTCTAATTCTTCAATTTCTTTGGAGTAGTTAGGATTCTTAAAGCTTTGTTAATGCATCTTCAAGCGGTAATTTCTTGTCTACAACTACAGGAATGGGGAGGGCATGGAAGGTCTGACAAGCTTTGCAGGCAGCAAATGAAGCGTAAATGCCAATTAGTGAACTGAGGGCAAGCAAGGCAACTGGGACAACATTAAAAGTTTCATGTGTACTTGGTATAAACTATAGCTGACTAAACTTAATGCCAAATGCCTGCTATTAATGTACGCTAAGAGGCATACAAAGCTACATGAATTCAAGAAACGTTCATAGAAATGTCTCTTTTATCTCCTTTAATTTTTCTTCTCGTGGTGGTCCAGCTAAATGGTGTCTATTTGCTTTCATTGTCTTATTATATAGAGAGAGATGAAAGCTCAAAAAAATCCTGCCTTAAAAGGTTCTGATATACTCCTCAACTGTGGGGCGATTTAGAGTTGATATATTCTTTGTTATAAAAGTGATTCACATTTACATACCTCTATAGTTACACAAATGATTCAGATATACCCTTTTAGTCTAATGGGTTAGATTTTTTATTTTTTATAAATAATTTTTTGAATTTATTATTTCGATGGTTAAATTTATTCACTTAATTTCTTATAAAATTTATCATACACTCCAAATTTTTTATAGATACAAAAAATAAATTACAATATAGTTGAAAAAAGTTTAGATTTAATTTTTTTTCTTTTTTCTTTTTTAATACCGCCACCTCTTTCACCTGGTCAGTTCCCGCGTGAGGTAATAGTTCCTCCATAGTACTCTATTTAGATTCATGTCTTTCAGTTATTTCCATGTCTTAGGGTGTGTTTGGTATGAAGGAAAATGTTTTCCTAGAAAATGTTTTCTTGGAAAACAAGTTGATTTTTGACTTATTTTTTCATGTTTGGTTGGTGAGTAGAAAATATTTTTCGGAAAAGATTTTGTGTTTGATTTATGAATGAAAATAATTTTTGAAATTGAAAATATTTTTTAAAAACAAACTTAATTTTTTT
>NW_006239318.1:454737-462122 GCF_000226075.1 Solanum tuberosum | reverse complement strand
TAGGGGTGAGGGTGGGGTAAAAAAATTGAATTGAAAAGTAAACTTTAAATTTTTTTAATTTTTTTTTGGGGGGTTGGTTTGAGGGTAGGGACAAAATAAATTGAATTTTTCAACAAAAAATAATTGTAATTTAAAGTTGGAAGAGAGTTTTGGAAAATGTTTTCCTTAAGTTTTGAAGGAAAGTTATTTTCCTTAAATTTGAGGAAAATGAGTTGATTTGGAAAACATTTTCCAAAACATTTAATCCAACCAAACATGAGAAAATTGGAAAACATTTTCTCCTTCATACCAAACACACCCTTAATATGCAGGCATGTTCATCAAATTAGTACAACCTTCATGTATCAGTTTGGAGTCGGTCACTCCACCAATTTTCAGCATTTAGAATCTAGAATCAAGAGAATGAAAAACATATATTTATGTCGTTGGAGTATTTTAGTCATACATGTGATCATGATTTAAGAGGATGACTCCACTAGACACAACTCGACAGATAGATTCAAGATACTCCTAATCCTAAGATATGATATCAAGTTTGTCACACTTCAAACCTGACCCTGACACAATAAGCGCAATGCTCTAAAAAATCACATTGGAAGCACCTTAGAGATATGACAGTCACGCGATTTCTCTACTAATTACTTAGGGTTATTAGCCAATTTATGCATCATTAAGACAAATTACTAAAAGAAATAATAATATAAATATAAAGCAAAAGTTATGATATATAAATCAACTTAGCGAAATAGTATGTCTCATATGGAAAGCAATAATGACTCATTTAGTAACCACGACACAACATCTATCCATGAGGCCTCTATTAAAGATTAATTTCTAACTCCAGACGAAACTCAAAAATTTAATAAAGCAGAAAAGTAGGGAGTCTCATGAGTAAGAATGTGGGCTCACCAATAGTTTATCTGATGCAAGTCCCTCCTAAGCAATGCAATCCTTAGAAATCTGCTCCTCTCCTATACCTAACATATCACCAAACACACTGGTGGTATGCCTGAGTATTGGGTACTCACTGAGTGCCTTGGGACAGAAATTCATCTAAAATAATACATGCAACTTATTGTAAAACAATTAAAATTCAATGATAGAGTAAATCATGAAACTTACTAAAATCGTCGGTGATGAAATTTTTTATCAATTTCAAGTCATTTTATTCAAAAGTCTTGTCAAACTATTTAAGGCATAAATTGAGTCAAATAGCTCAACAATCATGTCAAATAGAGGACTTATCAATAAGTAAACACAACTCAAGGAAAAAATAAATCAATATGGTGTCATACTTTAAGGCGAATCAAGTCAATCAGGTGCCACACTTCCAAGAGAATCAAGTCGGGAGAGTCATACTTTTAAGAATTCTTGTTTCATCGGGGTAATTAACCCGAAGAGGTAAATCTCTCTATGTACTGACACAAGTTGATTGAAGGTGATTCATTAAGATCTATAACGCTTATTTGTCCTCTAGAATAACACAACTTGCCCATAGGACAAACACAAATGATTGAAAATGACTCACTAGTTTAATTCTTTCAAAACCATCGTCTCATAAATAAAGGTATATCAAATCATTTCTCAAGTTTGAAATCATGTTTAAAGCGATTAAGTTATGTCTTAAGTCGATAGTTATAGAACATGCCTGCACGTAGTCTCCAGTTCATCAGGGATGGTTATGTTAAATCCACTTTGCGCAATAACATATATATCAGATTAGGATAATGATTAAAAGGAAATACATACATAAATCTCATGATTACAAATTCAATCAAATACCTCATAATCTGATCAAGTTAGCAAGTACTTGAGGCAACCTAAAAGTTAGAATTATAGAGAGGCCAAACCCAATTGTCTTCCCCAGGGAAGAGGTAATATTGTCAACTTTACAAAACAAAAGACCAACAATAATCATATCATATAGACTTAACAACTGGAAAAGGTCATAATTGATAGATGATGGCCTTTCTCCTTCATGAACTGGAAAAGGTCATTACTGAGCGAACTAATACTAATACCAATGTCGCTCGTATGATGAAGATGTTTGTCATGTTTCTCACAATGATCCCAAAGGATGACACTAGTAAATCTGAAGAATATCTCCTAATATTTGTTCACTCCTTTGATCCTGCGGCTCTGGTAAAGCTCTATGCGCCTCTTACTATATTAACAAACAAGCTGCTCATGGATGCATTTGTAAATTTGTAGATTCATCTAAGACACTTTTCCCCTACCCTGTAACCGTATATAGGCAGTGTGCTTCTATATTGTTAGAGTTTTGTAAGCTTCTGAGAGGGGTTGTTGGTGTTTATGATGTTTAAAATGTTTTGACATTGCAGAATGCTTTTCCATTTGTTCACGCCTTGGAAACAAGGTAATCACGTGCTTTAGAATAGAGTGTGTGATCAACTGAGTTTATGCGGTTATCAGGCAGTAATGTGTGTGAGTTTCTCATGTTTATGCATCCCCTAATTTGCCTACAGCTAGTAGTTGTACTGTACTTCAAGCATCAGCACATATACCTTCATCAGATTTTGAAAATCTGTAATTAGTTTACTTCTTCCATATCTCTGTGTATGTGTTAACATAGAAAAAATCTCCCCTCGTCCAATACGCCATGTAAAGCAACTCTCAGCTATCAACGGTGAATGTAGTGGCAGTAGCTCAGTCTGCTGAGTACCCCTACAATCATCTCTTTGAGCAGCAGAAAGAACAGATGGGGATATTCTGGACCTACCAGATCTAGGAAATTGAGCAGCTTAGCGATTTCAAGAACCACCATCAAGACTTACAGCAGTGATGTCGTTCTTCTGCAGAGTCCGTCACTTGTTTTCCTCAGCATGATACCAGGAATGAATGGTGAGATCAAGAATGAAGAGCTCACAAGTTTTGGCAGACAAAATGGTTCTTCAATGGAGATCATGCAGATATCCTTGTCAGCTTTTATGATCTTCTGGATGCTCGATTCCTGGCGTTGGTAGGCTAAGAACATCTGCAACTGCTCAAGGAGATGGTTGGAGGGGTATTCAGTGGACTGAGCCGCTGCCACTACATTCACCACCGATTGCTGAGAGTTGTTTCCGTTGCGTTTAGGATGAGGGGCGATTTTTTCTATGTCGACACAGACACAAAGAAATGGAAAAAGACTAATAAAGTTGTGATTAATATATACAGAGAGAAAAAAACTAATTGCTGATTTTCTAACAATATAGGAACACACTGCCTATATACGATACGGGGTTGAGGAAAGTGTCTTACTTTAATCTATATATTGACAAATGCATCCATGAAGACTTGTTTGCTAAATATAGAAGGAGACATATAAACCTTTACCAGAGCAACAGGAATAGAGGAATTTACAAATACTAGAAGATTTCCATAGACCTACTTGTGTCATCCTTTGGGGTCGTTGTGAGAAACATGCTAAGCATCTTGGTCATATGAGTGATATTTGTATTAATCATTGCAGTTGCATAGGTCATGAATAAGCGAGTCCAATTCATTCATCAGCCTCCACGTGTGAGGATAACACATGCTTCATATTTTATCACCTTGTTTCAGATGCCGTTGCTAAGATAGTAAGAGGATAGAAAATACCAAACATGTCTGAGGGGTCAAAGCTATTTGATTCAGCAATATTTCAAGCATGAAAAGCACATACCAATCCTTGAAACTCAGATAGTTCGAGAGCTCATAGTAAATGTATGCGGCAGAGCCATAACCAGTGCCAGAGTTATTTCATTAACTGCAGAAGGGCAACCACACATAACGTCCTGCAGAATAGAGACAACAATAGGTCCTAGCAGCAGAAAATCAGATTAACAAGTTCATGCCCGGACTAATGCAATGTGTTTAAGGTTATTGAACAACACAGGGAATAGGGTCAACATACTTGACTATGATTTTCAAACAAGACAATATATAGAACTTCAACACCTGAACTTACTTTCTCTGACCATAGCACTGAATCCAGAAGTGGACCCACACTATGGAGAAGGGGTGCACGTGCACCCGGTAACTTTTGAAAAAATCATATGTATATATGTATATCTATTTTGAAAAATTGGTAGAAATTAGGATATACTTAATAGTGCACCCATGATAAACATAAAAGTGCCCTTGTGCTACTGGTACAAGCTGTATATACCACCCTTGAGACCAGGGTTCAAATCCACATGGACTTAACATTCACAAATAACATGATCAACGACGCTACAACAAGAAATAGTTGATTCATCAAATCATTCAAGTAACGCATACCACCAAGAATCTCTAAGATATCATCTACAGTGTTTAACATGTAATCCCGATCTAAACAGGAACCATCCCAGTATTTAAATACAAATCGAGGCCACTCACGGACAAACATGTAACAATCACATTAAGAAGAAGTAAACATGATTCTCTCATGAAACCACATACAAAAGGATAATAAAAAATGTACAAGGCGTGCTACCCAAGCCAACCATTAGTAATTTGTACTCGCGTGGTACCCAAGCCAACCATATAGCGTGGTACGTACCCGAGCCAACCATGGGAATATCCTGTACCAAAAGTGGTACTCGAGCCAACCATTAATCTCACACACACAACCAAAATCACAATGAAATACAAACACACTTGTAAAAACAAGTAAACTAAACACCTTCATCGCATGAGATAGTCAATAATTCATCACTTCACATTAAGCCCATATAATTCCCCCAACATGCATTATACAAGTTTCACTATAGAGATAGTCAGAATGCATACATAAATAAACTTGGGAAACAACAACCATCACTTACACCCGGACACTCTTTCCAGATAGTTTTCCACTTGGAACCCGATTACACACCACTCACTTTCCCTCAACATCCCACCCAAAATCATCACAAGGTTAACATTAGTTAATCAAATTCGTTATCATCTTAAACCATAACTAACTCCATATTAAGTCATACAGACTCCATGATCGAAGTCTTATACATGTAATTCCGACAATTTACAAGGTATAAAGTAAATGAAGATAGATTTAGCTACTCATTTAAAACCTAGCCTATATGGATGCAAATTAACCACTGAAGAACTCTGAACACGACGCTCCGTAGGGGAGAATCCTCAAGGTCATAGACCAAAAAATTGTGGGTATGACCCACCTTGCACTAGAATCCCTCCTCTCCCCTGTCCCCAAAATTAGAGCAGTTTTTTTTGAGGATTTTTTAAGTAACCTTCGTCTGTTTTACCACTAAAGAGAAAGAGAGAAATTAAAAAAAATTGTGTTTCTGAGTTTCTGCCCCGCTGACCCTGCTATAGCGGCCATCACGCCGCCATAGCGGGAAAGTTCCCACTATGGAGGGATGACATCAGTCGGAGTCTTATTTTCAAATTCTTAGATTTTTTTTATGTCATCCCAATTTTAAATTGGCACGTCGTATTACAAGAATTCTCGAGACTCCGCACAAGATGTCTTTTGAATAACGATGGCTCAGGTTGTTACAAGCACACTCCCTATATATAGTTATGGGTTGGGGAAAAGTGTCTTACATAAATCTATAAATTGACAAATGCATCCATGAGCAACTTGTTTTCAAATATAAAAGGAAATATATAAATCTTTGTCAGAGCCCCTGAAAATAGAAGTGTAAATAAATACTAGGAGATGCAGTTGCATAGGTCATGAATACGTGAGTTTAATTCATTTACCAGTCTTGACGTGTTGAGGATGGTGTCTGCTTCACATTTTCCCAAAGAGTTGCAGGGTGTCGGCGTTTTGGATATCACTCTCTAATATCATTTGGAGAAAATGAAGGTGTATCCCACCATAGAGTAATCGATGCTCCATAGATGATACTCTGAAGGTCAATTGGATTGATCGAATTTCAGTGATTCGTTGGATTCTCTGATGACATGATGCAACTAGTCGATGGAATCACCTTAAAGGACTAGGGTTTCTCCGCCGTAAAACATATACACAAAGAATTGAATAAAGTTGACATATAAAGAAAGATGGTTTCGTCTTTTTGCACCCTCACGTCGACGGTATAAGCATCGAACTTGTGTTTGATGTTGTGTGATGGTGTAACTGATACGCCATTGGAAGTTGAGAGAAGAAAGAGTTGTTTGAGGTTGAGATCTAATGTGTTTAAGGCAATGATATGTTGTGGAGTCTCCAATTAGGGAGTCAACAACATTATTTTTTAAAACTAGTGAAATTTCTAGCCTTCCCTTCCCCATCCCCTCCTGACTTGCCTACTAAGTCTCCCCTATTACCCAATGTCCCTTCCTCCCTCTGCCTTCATGCGTGCAAAATCTAATGCAAAATCCTCCTCCTCATGAGTCGTGTAGGAAAATACAATGATAAAAGTATTTAAGGCCTATTATATATATCATCGTATAATTGGATTCAAATATAATTGACACGTAGTAATCGTGCGAAGACCAGATAAAATGGCACTTGTGGCCTAAACATAAACTTTATAAGAGGCCTTACTTCATTTTTTTTGAAAAAATAAATAAATTCCTCACGTCTTTTAAAGTGGTTTTTTAACTTTTTGAGCTAAAAGTTAGTAATCGTCTTTTTTCTTGATATGATTATTTCTCTAATAATTCTTTTACTATTCACAATATATCTATTAAATATTTCTTAAAACATTATCTTAGGATCTCATTCTTAATTGTATTTAAATTCATTTCTCTTTTTTATTTTAGTTTTGCGTAATGTTATTCATATTTTCTAATTAATGAATTTGAATTCTAATAAATAATTAAAAGATAGTATATACCTATATGTGAATATATATATATATAATATAAGTTACCAATGCCAAAATTTTAAAATAGAATAATAAGTTAAAACTATAAACTTATTGCTAGAAGTTGATAATTTTATTTTAAAATAAAATTTTACTGCTTGAATTTGCTTACTACAATGTAGAGTTGTCAAAAACGGTCAACCCAGCCCACCCGGTCCAAGCCTCGTGGGCCAAGAAATTTGATGAGCTAGGGCGGGCCGGCCCTTCATTTGAAAGGGCCTGAAAATGCTCAACCCAACTGTCACGACCCAAGCCTACACCCTGGACGTGGCCGGCACTCGAGAACCATTGCTGGTCCCCAAGTGAACCCTCATCCTGGCTGACTACAAGCGGAAAACTGATTCAAGCATACAAAGCTTAAAAAACTGAATAAAATTCATGAAACTGAAATACAAAGGTTTAACTCAACTGAAAAACTCTGAATAATAAAAGATATTCAACTCGCCCCAAAATTGGCAACTTAAGTCTTTAAAACATTTAACAAAATAAATGAATAATACAGACCTTTCAACTATACTGACTATCTATGAAGACTCTAACTGATAACGATGGAAGTTGGGACAAGACCCACGACATCCTGACTAAACT
>NW_006239318.1:452838-454091 GCF_000226075.1 Solanum tuberosum | reverse complement strand
CTTGCTTCATTTAGAAAGCTATTACTCTTTTCTGAAAACTAGCCCGAAGGCTCTTTGGAAATCTCAGTTTCCGTTCTTATTTAAATGTGAAAACATTTTTACGTCTCTTTGGGAATACATAGTCCCCATATACTTTTGTAGAAATGAACTTCTTCAACTTTACTCTTACTCTTTACTCAACTTCAAAGCTTAAGTTTTAAAACAAAGTTTAAACATTTGTAAAAGACTTCTTAAGATATGGTTCATGCCGAATTATGGACATGAACGACTCAATGCAACGTTTTTCAATAACCATAGATAGAACTCACATACTTGGAACTCAAGAACTTCAATAATACTACTCATTTCAAGAATGCTCAACTCAGAGGGTTCATGCGGAATTATGTGCATGAACTACTCAACTCAAGGACTCAAAGATACTTCTCATCTCAAGATTGTTTAACTTATAATGTTGATGCAGAATTATGGGCATGAACAATTCAACTCAAGGACTTCATGGGTAACATGTAATAGTGCCATGATTATAAATATAATCTCATATGGGATTAGGAACTCAATACTTAGAACTTGAAGATACTACTCCTCTCAATGGTACTCAATTGATGAAGTTCATGCGGAAGTTATGGGCATGAACAACTCGACTCAATGGTCAAAATATCAATAAGGAACTCATGTATATGACTCTTCTCATTCTCATACTTACTTACTCAAAACTTAACTCAAATTGATGATGGATCTCAAAGGATTTACAATTGAACTCAAAGGTTTCCTTGAACTCTACTCTTAACTCTCTCTTGAATTTGAATTATGAATTCAAGAGTTATGATTCATGATATGAAGGATCTCAATAACAATATAGCTATTCGATAATTAGGAATAGAACTTTTAAAAGAAACATGAATTCAAGAACTCAAAATCAACTTATCTCAAGAATACTCAAATCTAGGGAAAGTATCTTAGATTACTCTTTTACTGATCTGAAAGTAGAGGTAGGGCGTGAGGACGAACTAGTCCAACACTATGATAGCCTTACATACCTAGAAGATGAAGAATCTTGAAGAAGAACTTGATTAGAAGCCTTGAAACCCTAGCTTGAAGGTAATAAGTCAAGAAAACCTTTCTTGAGATTCTTGAATTAGTTTATTGAAATCTCTATGCCCAAGATTTATGATTTTCATTAGTGATTCATAATTGTATGGAGGATTTTGAGTTGAAAAAAATGGAATTCTTGGAGAAAGACTTACCTTGAAGAA
>NW_006239318.1:445922-452224 GCF_000226075.1 Solanum tuberosum | reverse complement strand
AGAAAACTCGGTGGCGTTGGAAAGATAATTCAAAGATTTTTCCTACGGTATCTGATAGAACACCTAACTCATCATGAGCTAGGAGTTATGATCATTTTAAGTCGACCCAAAACTCATACTTAGCTTAACTTGCAAAATTTCAGATTTTGCTATTTCCAATTTAGTTCTTTTTCGAACTCAAGGTGGTACATCTAGTGAACTTAACACTTAAGAAATTTTAATTCCTCAGTAAAATCCTACTCCCAACGAAGGATGGTACAAGTCTTAGTTCAAAAAAAATTCTGGGGTATTACACCAATTTAGTTAATATTTTTTTCTTTTTAAACTTAAAATTCTATAACATCAAGAAAATGAGAAGATTTTCAACTCAAATATGGCTATCAATGTGTTGTTTCAATAACACTAGCAAAAAAATCTAGTGTAATTAGCATGTATCTAGGATACTAGTTACACAAGATACATGTATCTGGGGTGATGCATTCCAGACGCGAGCGAGATAAAAGAGTGGCGAGCGAGATGAGAGGGAAGTGAGGGGACAGGATTTGTTTATATAT
This sequence comes from Solanum tuberosum, assembly GCF_000226075.1. NCBI lineage: Eukaryota > Viridiplantae > Streptophyta > Magnoliopsida > Solanales > Solanaceae > Solanum > Solanum tuberosum. The sequence goes on along the minus strand of NW_006239318.1, from coordinate 451,670 downwards.
TTTAGATACATGCGAATCCACTTAGATAGAGTGTATTTAAAACAAGTTACACTTAATTTTGAGTTCATGTATCCCGAGATCCATGTATCTAGACGCACCAAAATCTGGTAAGATTCGTAATATTACAACATAGCATGCATTTAAGTAAATAGTTCATACACTAGTGAGATTTCTATAAGTTATCTTTAAATAAATAGTTTTGGCCCATGGACCGAACCCAGCCCGACCCTAGTGGCGGAGCCAGAATTTTCGTGGAGGGGATTCAACTTATAAGAAGTAAATAAGAAAATGGAGCAAAACGGATTGGGAAAGAAAAAAATTATCCTCAATCCATTAAATATAACTTGCCTTGTCATGCCGCATTTAGCGTTTCTTCCTACTTTTACTATGCTTCATTGATTCTTTTTTTTAAAATGATTTTTTTCTTTAATTTTTTATTATTTTACTTTATTTTGAATTTTTAAAATAAATTAAATTAGTATTCATTCAATCATTTGTTACTTTAAAAATTGTTTAATACTCTTTAAAATGTGTGGGGATTGAGTTACTAATATTATAATGCATATTAAAAGGATAAATAAATGGCATCGCCAATTTTTTGTTCATTTATTCAATTTATAAGGTTTTCCATCGGTAAAAAAAATGAATAAATCATATCAATGTAGTTTACGTCTCTCTAGAATAGAACTGAAAAAATGAGAAAGAAATATGATGAATAATCATGTCTTTCAAATTTATTCGTTCGATTAAGTTTAACTTATCTTTAAAGTTTTTTTTCTCTATCTCAATTTCAAGTTTAAGAATAATTGACAGTTTTTTAAAAAGTTCCTTTGAATTAGTATATAAAAAGAGAGTTACGTAAAAATAAAATGAGCAATGGAGACAAAAATAATAAAATACAAAAATGAAAATAATGTGCCTTAGAAATTCGAAAAAATGAAAATTGAAAAGGAGAAATAACATTAAAAAATGAAGAAAAAAAACAATAAAGCTCCAGCCCAAAAATGTTGAGCCCATCTCAGCCTTGCTATTTGATTTTCCAAATGAAGAAAACAGAAAAATTTTGGAAAGTGTTGTTGCGCAGAATCGAACCCATGACGTCCAAGCGAATTCTTGAACCCCCTTTACCACTGAGCTAGCCTCTTTACATGTGTTTAGGGGGTTCATTTTAATATATACACACATAAAAACAGAATTTGACCTTATATATACCGTGTAATTTTTTGATGAGGGGGGTCGGGTGACCCCCCTAACCTCCATGTAGATCCGCCCCTGCCCGACCTTGATCAAGCCTCAAGGGCCAAGGGCTTATATGGGTCGGGCTTATAAGCCCTGGTTTTAAATGGGCTTGAAAAATCATATTTCATCCCTACCCCAATAAGGGATTGGGTTGGCCCCATGGGCTAAGTCCATTTTGACGACTCTACTACAATGTATGAAAGAAAAAATGTTTAATTTAATTTTTCAATGCCCACGCCCTTGTCTTTTTGAGAATAAATCACTTTTTTTTTAAAATGAGTACAAACTATATTACAAGAAAAAAAACAAAAAGAATATCAAGATAGATTTAAATTATAACCTTAAATTATTCAACTCCCACCATTAATCACATGGTTAATAGTACTTCTCTTTCCTATAAAGATCTTGCTCTTTATTTCCTTATGAAAGTAAATTACTTTAGAAACAAATAAATATAAAACCTGCAATTCATTAAAAAGGATGGGCCTCAACTACTGACACAACTATAAACACAACTACAACTATAATGATGTAATCAGAAATATGAAAGAGGAAAACAAAAATCATAATCACAATTACAATTATGAAAAAGTCATAGTTGTAATTACAACTTTCACGATTACAAATATTTTAAAAAATCAGTCATATTTACGATTTTCATAGTCACAAGTTATAACTATGGAAAAAGTCATAATCGCAATTACATAATTACAACTATGAAAGAAATGATAGTTGCAATCGTGATTTACATATAAGAATTATGAAAAAAAAAATCATAATCATCACTAGTTATGAATCCAAAATTTAAATTTAATGAGTGTTTATCTCAATTTAGCGTAAATCTAGTATTAGTCACAAAATTATAGTAGTTATATTATAAATTAATTTTGGTCTAATTAATTAAGTTATTGATTCCTATGATCATCAAGTCTAAATGAGTTCATTCCATATATGCATATCTCCACTCATTTTTTTCCTCCGTTCATTCCACTTTCTTAAATCTCTTATTATGTTTTCCTCCATATTCCATTATTTTAATCTTTCCAGTTTAAATTCCTATTCTATCAGAATATTTCTCTTTATTCAATTTTGTTGATTGAATATGATAATATATACCAATTTCAGTTCAAAATATGTGACATACGTTATATGTACACTAACATAATGTATTTAAAATATATGAATATTGTACATACTAATATACATTAATATGTAGAGGTACTATTTCAACTATCCAGTAGAGCAGTGTGTATATATTGGAATTTTTACATAAATAATACTCCCTCTGTCCCAATTTATGTGGCACTTTTCGTTTTTTGAGAGTCAAACAGTTTAAGTTTGACCGAGAATTTGCACATGGAATCTTCATTATTTTTTTTTGAAATGAAATTTATATATTTATAAACTACGTAAAAGTACTATAAGACACAATAATTGCCAATTCAAAATATTTAAAAGATATATGAAAAATTTACGGTCAAAGATAGACTTGTTTGAATCTTGAAATCCAAAAAATGCCACATAAATTGGGAAGGATATTTTATTTGATTAATTACGCTTTTAAGTGTTACTTTATTTTTATTATCATATATGACATAATTTTAGCTTTAATAACCATTCGATATAAATTTGTATTAAAGTTGTATTAAAATCATATATTAGGTGAAATTTTGAAAAATTGTATGAAAGTTGTATCAATACTGTATTAAATATAAATATACAGTGATATGATAGTGGTGATTAAAAAAATAAGAGGTGAAGCTCTGAAAATTTGTATTAATAAGGGTCCGACACATGGAGATAGTTCGTGTTGAGAACATTTTATGATTATGAGTTGGCCACTTAGAGATCGTCTGTGGTGGGGATATCTTGATTTTATGCTACTGCATTGAAATTGTATAGGCATGTGGAGATCGTTCGTTTCGGTATATGGATATCGCGAGTTCCCCGTGAATCACGAACTCTCGATGAATTTTGAAAAAGTATCATGCATATACGGTTGAGAGATTACTTGGTATTTTGAGGGTATTGCATTGCATCTCATTACGTCCTTCATTTTTATTGAATTATATGATTAGTTTATATTTGAACATTACGTGGCATTTCATTAACCCTATTTTGATGAAAACTTGAGGGTTAAATGTAGCGTAGATTTGTAAATTTATAGGATGGTTTTTCTTACATAATCATGTCACTACTTCTTCATTGTCGATCAATAAGATATACAAAGTACACATGATTTCGTATTCATACTATACTTGCTGTATTTTTTTGTGGTGCATATTGGATTCTGAACACGAGTTAATCTCGTGGAGCTTTTCTAAGTCAGAACTTGAGTTATTTTGGAGTTGTGGTGAGTTGTGGCTGACACCTCCCTCTATGTTTTTATTTATTATGTTGTTTTAATATTCTGACAGGATATTTCTTATGTCTAAACTTGTCATTTTAGTTTCAAACTTGCATCGTATTTTAGAAGTTCTTGTACTTAAGAGTATGGTACCAAATATTGGGATGGTATGTAACACCTTGGACTTCAAAAAAGACTAAAGAGGGATAACAGACAAGTCCATGAATCCAAAAATGGATCATGGACCATTCACGGCACCCTAGACAGCCCGTTTACATGTCCACAAACCATTAAGGGGATGGTGGACGACCATCCAAGGCTGCCAAGGTGGGAGTCACCTAGACGAGATCCTAGACGGCCCGTGGTGAATTTTACGGTCCGTTTAGGGGTCCGTTCCTTCGGGCTTTGCCTGCCCTTTCTAATAAAAAATTCCGGCTCGGCCCCGGAAAGCGCTGGCAACAACTGAAAGGCAACTTCTTGACCGACGAGCTTCAATATGAGCTTCGAGAAAAGCATGCAAAGCACACTAACCTAACTCAATGAAGGCGACTGCTGCGGCGAGTTCAGCCACCACCTCCGGGTCTGGGCTCTGCTCAAGTCACCCATCAGTTTTTTAAGTTTTGGGTCAACTTCAAACAATCATATCTATCAACACATAATGAATTACGTAGTCCATCACCTATCAAATTAAAGTTCTTTGAGTCCTCTTCCCAACGTTAGCAAGTTTGCCTCATTTCAAGTTTGGTGTAAGAAGTTATGATCGTTTAAATGAAGCCTTGACGGGCAAGTGAAACTTGAGGACCAGCTAGATGGGCCGTGAAGCCTTAAAAGGTCCGTGAAACCTCCCTTTTAAGGCACCTTTTCAGTTTTAAAAGTTGGGGCCATTTTGGTTTTTCCCCTATGTGTCTAGTACTTAAACTATGTCATTAACCCATATTTTAAGCCTAAACCACGATGTTTTACACCTAATTAAGGGCTTAGAAAGTGTAGATCAATTTTTTTACGTTCATTAACACTTCAAGACATTAGAGAAATGTTCCAAGAGGAGAAAATGTAGGGTTCAAGCATTCTTCGAGTTTTATCGATTTTTCCAAAGAACTTCATTCTTCCAGGTATGTAAGGCTATTATAGTGTTAGACTAGTTCATCTTCACGCCCTACATCTACTTTCAAATCAGTAAAAGAGTAATCTAGGGTTCTATCCGTAGATTTCAGTATTCTTTAGATGAGTTGATATTGAGTTCTGAATTCTTGAGTTGTTGATTATTGAATTCCTATTTCTAATTATTGAATTGCCATATATTGTGTATTGTGATTATTGAGTTGATTGTTCATGACTATTTTCAGAATTAACCCTATTTTTTAGTATTCAGTGAATTCTTATTGAGACTATTTAAACAAAATATTATTGTTTAAATTGCATTTTGAGGAAGTAAAGAGCAGTTTGAGAAAGAGTATAAGGGAACTAAATATTTTTCAAATGCTTCATTTTTTTACATGAAGAAAAATAGTAGACTTTTATTGAGAAAAGTTAAAAGAGTTTTCAGAAAGATTAAGTATAGAGCAATTACCTCTAACAGAAGCCCATTTTGAGTAATTCTCTCAACCCAAAATGTACTTTTACATTGAGCAAAGAAAAATCTTATTTTCTAAATGAGCAATAGTTTCAAAGATATTTCAGAGTTGTAACCTCTTTTAAGAGGATAGTTTGAGTCATTACCTCAAACCAGAGAAACATAATGTTATATACATTTGAGCAAAAGTATATATTATTGAGAGTAGTATTGAGCATACCACCCTCGAAAAGTTGATCGGCTATGCTCCTATTTTCGGGTCCAAGACCCCGATAGAAGTACTCCAACAGCATCTTGTCAGACATTCCATGAGATGGACATAGTTGTAGCACTGATTGAAACTTCAGCCACATTTCTTGAATTGTCTCATTCTCTGCTTGTTTGAACGTCAGGAGATTGTCCCTGAGGTTCAGTAGTTTCAGGAGGGGATGGTCTGTGTGGTACCCATAATGATCATCCATTCTTATTTCCCTGCTCTGATATTCAAACAAGCAAAACAAAACTACAATTTAGATTAGTAAAGCTAAAACTAAGAAGAATCAAAAATTCTACTTCACTAAGAATTCCCAAATAACACCACTCCCCGGCA
>NW_006239318.1:441117-445671 GCF_000226075.1 Solanum tuberosum | reverse complement strand
CGTTTCAAATGTGTTCCTCTCGGACACCTACTTGCCGCATGAAGACCAACATACGCCTCAACCCACTCACTCTCTCGAGCTGAGTGTGTGGACATGGGACTAAGGTTCACTCTCTCGAGCTGAACCTCATGTCGACCCACTCACACTGGCCATCAATCTAGTGGTCTTAGTTTTACGACCTCTCTCTCGAGCAAGCCGAAAACACATAAATAAACTTGTAATTGCAACTACAAATTCATTAAATTCATCCACAACCACTAAAGGAAATCACAATTAAACTACGATTAAACTATCAGCAAACAAGACCCAACAATTATCTTAACCCATATTCACTAAATCACACTCCAAGAATTGGGGATTTTAGCCACACATCAAGAGATAGAAATTTATACCTAAATGAGCTTGCATTCAAATGAGTGTGAAGATTTAAGTCTTGTTAACAGGCCAAGAGTGAAGAATCCAAAAGACCCAAGTCCAAACCCTTGGAGATGAAACCCTATTTTTCTTCAAGTCTTCAAAAACCCTCTCAAAACTCAGAGAAAAAAATACTAAAGAGTACTATTCTATATGAAAATTATAATAATTGTTCGACTCCTAAAACTACAACTCTAACTAGTATTTATAGTTTTCACAGATTTGTGCTGCAGCGGATTATTCGGCATCCTTAGTCGAAATCGTTGATCAACTCGGCGATTCGCCCTTTGGTGTAGTTCATCGCCGTCTTGCACCAGCCTTCAACATCGTCGTACTTTGGGTCATTGGGCGACATGGTACTGTTTCGCGAAACTTCTCGGCGATGCGTCAACTGCTCCCTCTCTCCGCTGACTTGATCCTTTCCTTCAGGGCTCAGCACACTGGAACAAAAGGCGGAGTAAGACCTTTCGACAACTCACCAAGTGGACTCGGCGATCCTCAGGCCTTCATTTCTTCGTTCTTCTCGGCCTTTTCGTTCTTTTTTACGACGTAGTGTCCATGCTTTCCTTCAAATATCAAATACCTGAAACTTAAGGGTTTTCATCAGATATTGAATAAAATAAGCATTTGAGGACACAATTTCTATTAAAATATAGCCCTAAATGAGTCCAATTTATGGACTCATCATGAAGTAAAGAGCACTTTGAGAAAGAGTACAAGGGAACTAAGTATTTCCCAAACGTTTCATTTTTTTACATGAAGAAAAAGAGTATACTTTTTTGAGAAAAGTTAAAAGAGTTTTTAAAAAGATTAAGTACAGAGCAGTTACCTCTTAAAGAGGCCTCTTTTGAGTAATTATCTCAACCCAGAATGTATTTTTACATTGAGCAAAGAGAAACCTTGTTTTCTAAATGAGCAATGAGTTTCAAAGAGATTTCAGAGCATTTACCTCTTTTAAGAGGATAGTTTGAGCAATTGCCTCAAACCAGAGAATGTTTTTATACATTTGAGCAAAGGTATATATTATTGGGAGTAGTATTGAGCACCGATATGGGGGAGAGTTCAGACAACTCACAACCTCTATAAACCATGTCTTGCCAACATGGGTACAGGATCATAATTTTTAGATGAATCCTTAGTGCCTTCGGACAGAGCTTAGTGGATCCACTTAGTTGAGAGGTTCTATATTCCAACACGATATAGGACATTTTTGGCAGTGTGGACAAGACATTGTATCATCACGTAGCTCATAGTGATGGTTGTCAGTTAGAGAATCTCCTAATAGAATTAAAGTATATTTTTTATATATCACTTATTGTATTAAAGTTCATAGATGAGAAAGTATCTTGTAAAGTTATATGATTTCATTCCTTTAATTCTTTACTGTAAGTTGAGTTTATGTTATATCTTTTGCCGTTTTTACATTCAGTTATTTTGCCTCGATTATATTACATACTCGCGCATTCAATGTACTGATGTCATTCGACCTGCATCTTTTATGATGTAGATATAGGTGTTCAGGATAATCAACAGACGCTTTTTTGAGATCATTTGGCACTCTAGTTAGATTTTGGTGAGCCTCCTTACATTCCGGAGGACTCCCCTTCTCCTTAAAATTTAGTCATTTTAGGGTGTTGTGGGTCTTTTCCCGATATCCATGTTGAACTATAGAGGCTACATAGATAGTTAGAGTTGATGAGTCTCTCAGCATGTTCCTTTCTGTTTCGAGATCTTGAAAACTATTACTTAAAGTATTTCCAGACATTTATTTGAGTTGAATTTAATTGAGACTATTAAGTTTAATTATGGATTGAAAGTTTCATTTTTGCTTGAGTAAGTCTTCCGCTAAGTATTCAGTCAGGCCAAGGGTTCACTTGGGAACCAACAATGGTTCTCGAGTGTCGGCCACGTCCAGAGTGTAGGCTCGGGCGTGACATGATATTTAAGTTTTTCCGTATTTCATACTTGTGAAAGACTTCGTATTTGAGATTATTTTTTTCTTGTCATTTATTTTTCATCCATATATTAAACTGAATAGATAAAATTAGTGGGTTGCCTTACCTATCGGTTGGGAAGATAGTTGTCATCACGGCTTGTGTTTTTAGGTCGTGACAAGTTGGGCTAAAATCAAGTTAGGTCAAGACCCGTCCAATTGGACCCGCTTAATCTCAATAATTTTAACATATTGTTAATTACCTTTTATAACCATGAATTTCAACTTGAGTTACACTTTCAATATGGGAACATACATAACACCAATGTAAATAAAGAGTCTTAAAACAAGTTGAAATTGAAGATTAACTTGGGCTCAATTGAAGATTTTTTTATAATGGGTTAAGGTTTGAATGGATTGAGATAAACTCCAAGTCATAAAATTATGGACGGGTTGAACGAATTATCTATATTTGGGTTCATTTTGACACATCTATAAATAATAAAGGCCCAATAGTTATATGTGGAATTGAAACAAAAGAAAGGAGAGGAACCAGGGGTGTGCATTGGTTGGTTCAGTTCAATTTTATGTATTATCGATTTTTGATTTTCAAATATGCTAAACCAATAAGATATTTTTTATTGATTTATCAGTTTTGGTCTTTATCGATTTTGATAATCAATTTAACTAATAAGAAACTGCTTATAAAACAAATATATGAATTCTCCAACACTTTGACGCGACAAGACAATAATGTAACTTTACAAATGCTTAGAAAATAGAAATAGTATTAACTAAAATGAAAAGAACTATGCATGTGTAACACAGAGAGAAATTAAGAGGAATAGGTTCATACTTTAGGTTTTAACGTTTGTATAATGTGAAGTTGTGTACACAAAGTCAATGTGATATGTGAATTGAAGGCTAAAGTAATAAATCACTCCCTCCGTCCCAATTTATGTGGCACTTTTCAAATTTTGAAATTTAAACAAGCCTATTATTTATCGTAAATTATTCATATATCTTTTAAATTGCCAATTATTGTGACTTAGAATACTTTTTACGTAATTTACAAATATATAAATTTAATTTCAAAAGAATCGAAGATTCCATGAGCAAATTTCCAAACAAACTTAAGCTTTTTAATTCTCGAAAAACGAAAAGTGTCATATAAATTGAGGCAGAGCGTGCACTTAGTTTTAATAGGCTTTCGATTTACCCAATTACTCAATATTAAAAACCAAAATCAAACTAATAACCGATAATTTATATATATATATATATATATATATATATAGCAACTCATTAACCCAATAGTAACAACTTGTAGTTTTTTTCCCTTTTACTTTTATACGTGTATATTATGTTGATGCGTTGAGAATATTAAAATAAACCTTTATGTTAATAGAAATCATACTTGATAACGATAATATAGGAGATAAAAGCTAATGTGAGAGTTGTGGCATTTATTTATAATAATAAATAAAAATTAAATGAGAAGAATAAGTGCCTTAAAAAAGGGATTTAGGTTATTATGGATTATCCATCAGGATTGAGAGGTAACTTTTAAAAGTCTGCCAACTCTAGAAGGTAAATACAGATTATAAATATATGAAAGTAGAAGGGTATATAAGGCCAGAAGGTATAACAATAGGGGTAAATATGACTGGATAATATAACAGAGGATAAATCTAGACAATATTTAAAAGTATAGGATAAAATTTGAAACACATCAAAGAAATAAAATTCAAAAAGCCACAAGCGCAAAAACTAGAATAGTTGGCAAATGCCGTTGAGTGAATTGTCATTGTCCCTATTTCCTGCTTTGAGCAAATGGTAACTGCACACTATCCAGTATTACAACCTCAAGCTCTGATCCTTTATGCCTTAAAAACCACGACATGAGAGGATCATGCTATTTACAACACAAGCCCGCACCCCGAACGAACGGGGAGAAAAATTGGGTGGCTAAGTGGAGAATGCCCTTAATAGCAGCACCTCCCTCCCCCTGCACAACTTGGGCAAAACAATCCATCCAGAACAACAACAATCCAACCAAACAATAGGGGCGAAAAAATGGAACTTAATAAATAACGGCGCAGCAGCATGCTTCTAGGTGAGACCTGGACAGTAGAAGAATACATGACCTTAGTAAAGCATGGCCAGAGATGTGGAAAAAGAATATAAAAGGGGGGGGGGGGGGGAGG
>NW_006239318.1:427932-440604 GCF_000226075.1 Solanum tuberosum | reverse complement strand
GGGGGGGAGAGAGAGAGAGAGGAGAGAGAGAAGGGTCAATAGTATACTGAAGATAGAAGATAGTCTACTAAGGAAAAAAGTCACATAATGAGTTAAAATGATTTAAAAAATATGAACTTCAGAACCACTGGACTACATTATGATTTAATCTCCATGCAATTCCAATTTCTGCCAGCTTTTTGGTCATTTTCATTTACAAAGTAAGAGGAAATTATCGACTTTGGCTTAAAAACCAAACTATATTTGAATGTGAAGGAAATTTTGCAGCATAATGCTTCGCCTCCCCCTTTTACCATTTTTGTTCATACTTGAGAGCAAATACCAAAAGATGTTTGAGACACATCACCATGTTTTTCCATCTTAATCAAGACCACCCTTATGTCAAGGTTAGCACAGGAAGTTTTTGCAGAATTTCATACAGCAAGTTTCATTATTTTATTTTATTTTATTTTTGGTTTCCCATCTGGTGTCTGGTAGGAGACCGACTAATCTAGATTCACGCCGCGTAGGGCCCCATTCAGGCGAAAGTATTCCCTACCAAGGATTTTTCCATATCCAAGGCTCGAACCCAAAACCTCTGGTTAAGAGAGGAGCAACCCCATCCACTGCACCACCAGTTCCATTATAATCATTCACTACTACATGTATTCTCTGAAATTATAACAGATACATTGCCATGATATATGCACCTCCCTTTAATATATGTCCACATAATATTAAATCAAAAAAATTATGTATTTGGGGATCAAGGAGAAATAAGAAACTTAAATGCATCCATATAGAGAATGACTCACCTTTCTTACGCCTTGGTGAGATCATTGGAACTCAAAGACCAACTTAGAAAATTACATCAAGAATTGACACCCACTATTTAACTCATGGCATCTTCAATGCTTGTTTTAATTGATTGAGTACTGAAGGGTGCAATCTACCAATGGCTGCATTAAAGGATTCCCCATGAAGAGATGAACAAGTTTGAAGATTGTCTCTCACTGAGTTCTCCAATGAAATCTGGTTTATTGGGTCCGAGAGTTTCATCTATAAAAGAAAAATCTCACTAAGAATCCAATTCAGAAAAGAGTTACATAGCCCTATTCATATATAAGTACTAGCACCAGTTACCTGTCTCCTCCTCAACTCCTTGCTTGGCACATGAGGTTTGCTAGAGCTTACATTATCACTACTGTGGTTTCACATTTTATAATGCAAATGGAGTCTCATCAGTTGTCAAAATCTCAAGAGCCATTAAAGTAAAAAGAAAGATTATCAGACATACCTAGACTCTTCTTCACTTAAATCCTCACTTCCACCCATTATAACACTTGTACATACACTACCAAAAGCATAGAGGTAAGATTAGCATAAACAAAACGTACATATCGGATTAGGATAATGATTAAAAGCAAATACATAAATAAATCTCACGATTACAAATTCAATCAAATACCTCATTATCTGATCAAGTTTATCAAGTACTTGAGGCAACCTCAAAGTCAGAATTATAGAGAGGGCCAAACCAATTGTCTTCTTCTGGAAAGAGGTAACATTGTCAACCTGAGAAAATTTCACAAAACAAAAGACCAACAATAACATAAAAAGTCAGGTGAGGAACACCACACAAAGTTGTTACTTTGTTATCAGAACTAAGTTCAAAGAAAAATTTAAGGCTATACTTCCCCAAACCTTATATAAAAGGATTGAGAAGATATAAGACCACTAAGTTCCAGCCATATAGATTTAACAACATGAACCCACAATAAAGAAGGATAAATAATTTACAGATGATGGCCTTGCTCCTTCATGAACTGGAAAAGGTGATTCTGGATGCTGAAGAAGCAGAAGGGGAAAACAAAAGGGGAGTTGAGGGATCTACGGTCATGTTAGGGTAAAGGAAGGCACAAATCATTGAAGAAAGTTTGGAGGACAATCTCAATCAGTGATGTTGGGTACTATGGGAAGTAATAAATTCTAGGAGTTTCGAAGGTAAGCAAGCTTTGTCTGTGATGTGTGGGCTAGGCGCATGTCACGGGTTCGAACCCTGTCGCAGACAACAGACTGCTATTTAAGTGGAAAATGGTAGAGGGGCGGGTCCATCATCCATTTATTTCGAACCTTGCGCCTTTAACCTTCGGTGATTTCTTGGTTATCAAAAATAAATATAATGTTCGTGTATGTTGGCTTTATGGTGTAAGCTTCAGGAAGTACATGAAGTGCAATATATGGTAGACTTCATTAGCACTTCTCTGGAGTTGTTATTTTATAGAGGTGATCTCTTTCAGTGTTTTTGTACAGGGGATGGCCAACTTTTGTATAGGCCAAATGCCAATTTGGTGATTGGCTCTGATGCATTAACAAAATCTTTTTGTGTTACTAACAAAAGGAATCAAGCATACTTGCTTCCTAAAACTGATAATATTATAGACTATGTAAAAATCAGGAAACTGTCGCAACTCCTATTACTATAGAAGTCATTTATAGCCTAAAGTTCCACATGATTGTTATGTCAAATAGTTCCATCATATACTGAATAATTTCTTTTGATATCTGACATCTTATACTGAATGATACTATAGCCAAAAAGTCTTTTATTCCATAGTAACTAGTTTGTGCTCAAATCCAGTGTAATCAAAAGCAAAAGGCGCAAAAAAAGCTCTAAGGTCTGTTGGGGCATTCAGCACAAATAAAGGTTGGGCTTTAATGAAAAAAGGCACAAACGGAGAAAAAAATACAAATATTTATGTTTAGTCCAAGACTAATAATTATTTTATTTTTTTATGAACTTCCAAGACTAATATTTTTTTTTTTGACAAAGGTAACAGTTTTGTGTATTAATCTTTAGCACTAAAGGCTGGGATCCCAAATTTACATCATGGAGCTACATACAGTTGCGTGTACTTAAAACAAAACTAAACTAGATCCTACTTCATCTTACAAAGGACCTAGGATATCTCTAACCGCTATAGGATCATCTACATACTCCGAACTGCACCAATAGCAAAAAGTGATTATGCAGTTCATTTTAATCCTGTGTAAAGGACTACTAATAATTATAAGCATGAAAGAAAAATATATGAACAAAGAAATGGAAAAAAAAAATATGATAAAGTGAAATATCAATTGTTTAGAGTCGCCTCTTAAGAAGAGGCTCATTGGCAAGGAAAAGTGTCTTAAAATCTTGATGGTGATACTGAAGCGCACATTAAGCGACGCAAAGCGCACATTTTGAGCCTTGCTTCAGGGTCACCTTTGACAACCCAGTGCTCAACTGGGATCAATGGTTAATGCCTCACAAATTTGCACCTTGATACAGCAAGGAGAAATATTTTGATTGAACAGACAAACCAAGAACACACCTTACCATCATAAAGTATCAGCTCAGGTTTTGTAGAGGTTCTAAAGAAAACCATTAATCACAATAATATCTATCAAACTCCAAATTTAATCATTTAACTTACCTTTTCAAGCCACATGTCGACAAGGCAAAGGAGTATGTTTTCTTCACTAGGAAAACCAGATTTCTGAAGGTGTATAGACAGTGATGGATCAGAAGTTAGCTGTGCAAGATAATTAGTGTTCATCACCAAAATCCTTGCCAGCAGTGCTGATGATGATGCTTTTACAGCTGCCTTGGAAGGATCATGATCATCTCCCCCGGTCAGGCACATGATTATTAATTTCTAGCAACATTCATGGAACCACGTGAAATCATGCCATAAAGGAAAAGGTAGACATACACGTTGTAGTGCATAGAGAAAACAGAGAAGACAAAGAAGAAAACTACAGTTACCTGCAGTGTGGAACTGATAAGCTGAGGCACTTCCATCGGGAAACACTGCCACATCATAAAAGTATTAGCACATATCATTCACAGGAAGAACCCTTTTGGGCCTATATTAAATCCACCAATGTTCTAGTCAGAGTTAGTGAGAAGTTTGTACTTAAACCTAGTCTCAATACATTTTCATCTTATCAAAGCTCAAGTTTATAACATGAGAAGTTTGTATTGGAACTTACTTTTGATACATTTTGATCTTATCAAAGCTCAAATTTAGAACAAAGGAATTGAAGGTTTTAAGAATAATATCAACTACTCTTTTCCTCTAAGTTTGCTCAGACTCTTCACTTCTGGTGCTGCACCTGTGTCGACACGACATGGATGTGGGATCCGTGTCCAATTTGGTCAACCGATTATGGGTACTTTGACCAAGATTGATGGGGTAAGTGTGGACGTTTTAATGATTGTATGTAATCAATACAAAAGCTAAGGTGAAATTGCAGAAAATGGAATACCTTTTATATAGAAATTTCTATGTTACTCCTTTTCCGTTAATCTCCTTCCAGGATTCTCCTCAAGTTCTCCCATAATATCTCATAATTTATGTTTTCTAACTCTATTTTTAGATATTTTAATTATATTTAGGTGAATCCCCGCACTTGTATCCCTACATGAATCCATAACCCCGAATCTTAAAAGTTAATCATGAAGGATCCAACATTTAGATCCGCACCCGTATCGGACACCCGCACCCGAGACTGAGCAACTTAGCTTTTCCTTAACTTTTCTCTTATCTAAAGCTCAAATTCAGAACATATCGAATTATACATTTTAAGAAGCTTGTCCATTACGTTTTCCTATCCCTTCATTTCTGACTATTTGCAGCCTGTTTCAAAAGTACACTGAAACTAAAGCAGCTTAGGTAACATATTATTTATCTGGTTAATCTATAATTCCTGGCCTTCCACCAACACATAATTTAATAAAAGTGGCAAGGAAATCAAATACCTGAACTAGAATGTCAATGACTGGAATAACTGAGAGTAGTCCCCTGTCATTGACATTCCCAACCACCAGATCTAGAAGTTTAGCAATGTTAGACGCATGCAAACTGAGAAACTCCCTTCCACCCAAAATAACATAGTCTTCAATGATATTGGTAGCAACCTACATGTCATGAAACATCAGCACAAAAAAAAATCCAGAACTGAAAATATTAGTTCTGCTAAATCTCTCCTCAACCTTCAAGTGATCAAAACTTCTTTCCAAAATTTCCACAAGACATGGGAAATACCCCAACAATTCTGGTACCATAGAAGGCGCATTAATAAGTGTTGCTTCCCATAACTGCATGATAAACTGGCTGGAATTAGGGCACAGTTCTAATATGAAATGAAACTAATCAATTAAATCGGCCACATATAGAACATGCCTGCATGCAGTCCTCTAGAAGTTCATCAGGGCTGGTTATGTTAATTCCACTTCGCAAAATCGGCAATAACATGCCGTACGATTTAGGCGACTGATAACCGAGAGCAACTACAAAATTCTTCAATGCAGTAAGAAGTTGAATCTGCAAGATGCTTTCACTAGAAGATTCTTCCCATGCCTAATAAAGGAACAGCTCTAATCAGCAAAAAAGAAAGAACAGTAAATCACGCAGATACAGTTTAATGGGAAACAAAAGCACATGGAATTCATTAAGAATCCTACTCTTACATGCAATTCTATCAACAAATTTTCCTCAGAAACTACACAAAATGAAAGTAAGGAGAATAGAGGCAATTAAGTTTGGGTCTCCAAATGGGAAGCTTGAGAAACAGCATAAAGTGACAGCATAGAATCTACCATCTAATGAAAAAGCTTTACTAAAAATTCCCGAGCTTTCTCCAGTTCTCCAACTTCTAGATGAAATTTCAGGAAGGCGGAATCTTACAGAGATTGTACTCTGGAATGGTAATGGTAATGGTAATAAAATAAAACTTCAACTGCACATAAGTCATCACACCTAAGTTAACACATCAATAAGGAGAAGCGGAAAAAGAAAACCATAAGGATACCTTCTGGAAAAATAGCATCAACTTGTTTGCATATGGTGTAACTTCAGTAACACGTGCTATCAGAACAGAGATAGTATTCAGAACTTGAACCTGAAAATTTTATCCAAAAAAGAAAACATTGTGAGCAGAGAACTTAAAAACGACTGAAATATATAGAAGATTGAAAACTAAAGACAGATTGAAAGAACACATCATAAGTTGAAAAAAAGATTTCCATGATATTAAAAAAAGTGATAGGGACAAATCTTGTTTCTAGTGTTACCTTGCTCAGAAAAAATCCTGTTTCTTTCTCTTCTCCTTTTTCCCCATTTTCTAACAACTATAACATGGGCTTTTTTTTCAGAGAGCAAAGAAAAAGAACAGGGGAAGAGATAACTTTGAAATGGATCCTCTCTCTAACCTTCCCCCTCAAATATTTGTGAGCATCCTCAACAATGTTACAATTCATTCAAGCATCAACCAATAACACCCACAATATGTTAAAAAATTACCTTATGCATGTGCATGTAACCACTGAATCGGTACTGCTTGTCCTTAACTGAGAGCTATTGCAAAGGTCTAGGGAACTAAAGATACCAGAAATCGGATACAGCAATATTACAAAAAAGAAAAGATGAGTGAATAAATGACTCTCCCTCTGTCCCAATTTATGTGATGTAGTTTGACTTGGCACGAAGTTTAAGAAATATGGGAAGACTTTGCGATGTTCCAAAACTACCGTTAAAATAAATGAATTTTTAAATAGAAGAGTACACTTTCGTAAACTTTTTGCCAAATAAGGAAATGTCTCATTCTTTTTGGGACTGAGTAAAAAGGAAAGTGTGTCATCTAAATAGGGACAGGGGGGAATAATTAAATAGTGAAGGGTAGAGGGCAGGTCCATTATCCATCGAGTTTCAAACTGTGAACCAGTGGCCCTTGGTTTTCTTGGTTATCAAAACCTTTGTTGCTCGGACTCTTCAAATATGTCAACGGATGCGTGTTGGATCCAACATGGGTGCACCAACATTTTTAAAGAGTCCGAGCAATATAGACAAAAACAAATAAACAAATAAACAAATAAATAAATGAGAATTAAATAGGCCATTTAAAGTTAGAAAGAACACCAGCTGATTCTACCTTTGAGTCAAATTCCTGTACTTCATCCACCACTTTGAAACTCAGATCCCAACAAACTGGAAGAAGATCTAAGAACTCATTTTCATTAAAAGTTGCATCTTCAATATGAAAATACAAGGACCGGCATGCTGTCAGCTAAAAGAAGAGACAAAGTAGCTTCAGTATAACACAAAGTGAATGAATAGAAACTTGAAATTCAGAAAATTCTGATAGATGTACAGCTTAATTCAGAAGGTAGTTGTTTTATATAAAATGTGGCATACCCTTACACACAAGTCATTCTCCTGAAGTAATCTGATTAGAGCACAATAAACTGCTCTTCTGGTGTCATCTTTAATCTGATGTGAAAACACAGTTAGACAAAAGTAAACACGATTGCTGGCTCCATAAATCTATGGGTTGAAGGCACATAACTATCATAATAACAACCTACAACTGTCAGTGAAACAATAGCATATAAACAGTAATAAAGCAAAGACAACAACAACTCAAGCTCAATTCCAAAACAAGTATACGAACCCCCCCCCCACGTCTTCATTTAAGCTCATTCCATCATCGTCATACTAAATAAAATAAGTGTGTGTGTGTGTGTGTTTAGAAACACAGAAACAGTCAAAGATTTCCATTTATATATACAGATACAACACTCCCTATATCTCAATTTATGTGGCACCATTTGACTTGGCACAAAGTTTTTGAAACAGAAATTTGTGGTCTAAAACAAGCCTTAGATATTTGTGTGGCTATAAATCATTTCATTAAGGATAAAAGAGGAATTTAAAGTTAAATTCTTTCTAATAATAGAAAAATGATATTCTTTTTGGAATAGACTAAAAAGGAAAGTTTGCCACATAACTTGGGACAGAGGAAGTACTATTTTAGATTACTATGAACCAACAAGAATTCACCATATTAAACATTTTTCTTACAAGAACTGCTGATTGAAGAACGAAGATTGCATGAACATTTCATAGAATACTCCTCTCTTTCTAAATTCCCATAGATTACACCTTATATATTGGTAATCCGAAACCAATTTTATAAATAACTTATGCTTGACTTCTATGACAAGAAAACAAAACTTAACTTGAAGTTAAGTGGAAGTTTGTATAAATGAGAGGAACAGCATATATACATGCTATAAACTTGTTCAATTAAAAGTATGTTATATTTCCACTAGGGAAGACACTTGTTAGGGTCTTTTAGAGTTTAGACCACTGACAAACTCTCATTAAAGGAATGCTGAACTTGTTTTACTAAAAAATCATTCCTGAATAATTGGGTTTTTTTCCTGTATCTCTATAATGACAAAGGAGAACTGGAATTAGTTGCTCTCGTCCTTAATGGCTACTGTTGCAGTTTTAGATTGGTAAAAGGAACGAAAAGCATCAGTTTGGCCTATTCAAGAGCATATAATATGGGACAACCAAGAGTTATGAGAAGTTCGTAAAAGACACTTCAAACCACAAATATTAATCAACTTAATATCACTGCAATGTTGGTGCTCAAGGAGATTCATCTATTCTCACTCTCAATCCAGGAGAAGGGAAGTCATAGACTTATATAGTAGGGTTAAAGAGAAGTTGCAGAAGGGGGAGTTATACAACCCAAAAGAAGCAAAGAGAAAAGTTCCATTCCCTTGTTTGGTTAGGAAGTAAAATGGATGGTGAGTAACCCTCGCATATCAGTCCTTTAACCCATTCCAAATTTGACAGAAATGGGGAAACAGACATTTATTACTTTCCATCTCCACTTCTTAATTCGAACACTGCATAAAGTAATTTCCAGGAAATTCTCTTTTTTGTTAGCTGCAGTCTAAATACCTCTGAAACCCATTGTCCAAGGATTAGTGCTACTTTTCTGTGGATTATCCGCATATTGGGATGATCATTTGTCAACTCCAATGATAATGCTCCATTGAACCTGCACAACATGTTAAGAGATTGTGAAGACGCATATTTATATCCCCAATACAATACGACTTTCAATTTTGCAAACCCCAACAAAATGACTAAGTAATATTTTTAAAAATGATGAGTTCATATAATAGAGTGGTCTCTAAAGGATGAGTTTCACTGTCTTGGGCAATGGGAGAACAAACCATTCAATCTATGGCACCTGAATATATTTTAAGACCAAGAGGAAAAAAGTTACTAATAAATCATGATGTTGAGAAAAATGTAGTTGACTTTATCCATTCCCTTCATGTGAATAACACAGCAAGGCAAAGCCACCTATCATTTGCTATTTCTTTTATTCTGTTTTGCTAATGTGGTTCCTCATGTTTTATCACCTTGTTTCAGATGCCGTTGCTAAGATAATAAGAGGATAGAAAATTCCAGAACATGTCTAAGGGGTCAGAGCTATTTGATCCAGCAATATTTCAAGCATGAAAAGCACATACCAATCCTTGAAACTCAGATAGTTCGAGAGCTCATAGTAAATGTATGCGGCAGCACCATAAGCAGCATCCTTAAGAAGCAGTGCTGGAGTTATTTCATTAACTGCAGAAGGGCAACCACTCATAGCCTCTTGCAGAATAGAGACAACAACAGGTCCTAGTAGCTGAAAATCACATAACAAGTTCATGCCCAGACTAATGCAATGTGTTAAGGTCATAGAACAACACATGGAATAGGGTCAACATACTTGACTATGATTTTCAAACAAGACAATATATAGAGCTTCAGCACATGGCCTTAGTTTCTCTGACCATAGCACTGAATCCTGCTCATGATAGAAAGACTCTGGGTTCTGGTGCCATTCCTCCATATCACTTGCAGTCAGAACAAAGTACCTACATTTGGAGAAATTGGAAGAATAAGGAGACAGGTCTCAATAATATATTATACAAAAAAGGATCAAAATTCCCTTAAACTATGTAAAATTGTACAAAAATGCCCTTTGTTAATAGTTTGATCCAAAAATGTCCCTTCCATTGATATTTTGGTCCAAAAATGCCCCGTTTGTTGCTTTTGGGTCAAAATGTCCCTTTTTCCTAATAATCATATTGTTTCTTTTCTTTTTTATTTTTTTTTATGACAAGGGAAACCCGCAGCCACTACCCTTTGGGTGCGCACAGGGTAAAACCCCCGCTCCTATGCTATAGCTCGCAAACCACATAGGAGAGGTAACCTGCACTAGGCAAGCCTGGTGCGACGAGCTCGACCCAGAAGGCAAACCTCTTGCTTTCACTGGCAAGGGGTTTCGAACTTGAGATCTCCAACAGTATTCCAGTTTTCCTTGGACTTTGATTTTGCTCCTAAAGGCATACCCAAGTACACTGTTGGCAGGCTACCAATCCCTCCTCCCCGAATTGCATTTAGGGATTTTCATGGTTGTGACCTCATTGATAGGATATAGAAAGCTCTTTCTCTGGTTGATGTGCAGTCCAGACATCCCTTCAAAGAGAACCAATATCACCCTCAGAATTTTGATTTGTTCATCATCTGCATCACCAAAAATTAGGGTATCATCTGCATACTGCAAATGAGTTACCTCCAAATCATTTGTTTAATCTAAACGGATCTCCCCAAATTATTTAATGTTGGAAATGGATCTTCCAGCACTAGAATTCACTAAAAGAACAACTACCCTTTATTGCACCTTCTCCACCTCCATCAAACCCTACTCGCACCTTAAAAAAGTATAACTACCCTTTATTGCACCTTCTCCACCTACTTCAAACCCTACTTGCACCTAATATAACCCTGCAAGTCCAAACCTGTAATGAGGAGAACATTGATTCATACTACTTGAAATTAGGGCACCAGAAAGAGCCACTCAAGTTGGACTATCTGGATTGATTGAGGATGTTATGACTATTCTATCGCAAATGGAATAGAGACGAGGACCAAAAGATCATTAAAAATTGTTAAGCTTGTTACATTTTTAATCTGGTGCTTGGGAACCTCATTCAGCAAATCAGTTGCTTCACATAAAATAGCAAGAAGAAGACCCATAAAGAGTTGGGATGTCTTACCTCCTTATCAATACATTACACAGGAGTACAACCCGGTCAGTAGGCAAAAGGGAAGTAAGAAGGCCAGCAACCGTACTAGATATGTTTTGCTTCATCTGCTCAAATGTTACTCTATTTTCATCAACCACACGTCCTGTCAAGTTTTTCTTATACTCTTTACTTTCCAAGATTGTTTTCACCATTACCATACATTGAATCATGAATTGCTCAAAGGACATAATATGTGGTTCAGGATCCAAAATCTTGCTTAAACAGAATTCCATGATAAGTGGAAGGACACATTTATCCCCGAATGAATAAGGATGTCGCTGCTGGATGGCGACTAAAATCTTCATTAACTTTGTACAAGCCCTTTTTAATAAATCCCAAAATTTAGGTTGATGGTCCTGGATAGATGAATCTGCAAATTTAAGGAGTGATCAGTATATTAGTTCAGAAGGAATATAAAAAACATTTTCCCTTTTCTTGTTAGGCAGCATCAAAGCAACAGAGAGGAAATAGGAATCAAGCCCCAACCCACATTTTCCTTTTACTTCCTCTCTGTTTATTATCAACCAAACAAAAGGGAGAACAAAAAATTGTGCATTTCCTCCTCTCTACCTTTTCATTTCTACTTTCTTTTCATCATCTTCCTTTCCTAGTATCCAAGAAAACATGAATTTGGGTTTCCACTATATACTGTTGAGGGAAGAAAAGTATCTTGCTAAACAACATTCATAAGTGTAAGTTACCAATAATCTAACAAAAATTGCACTAGTATTTTAAGGAGTCTCAAGCATCTTGAAAACTTGTCGTTAGAGCTTCAATGATTCACTTGTCAGATGTGACACTTTGGCATATCAAGGCACAATCAATACTAGCCCTTTTATTAAGTTACTCACTTAGAGGATGCATGCTGACATTTATAAAGGTTAGTAGGCAAAAACTTTTTTAGCCATAAAACTGAGTGTGTGTATGTCACATGCCCGGTTAGTAAGGCAATGATGTTGTCATTTGTTGATTGATATTTTCTACTTTTAGATAAAATCAAAGCATGCCCCAAAACTGTCAGGAGAAGGTCGATATCTGAAACGAGTTGTGTTGCATTGCTTAGGTGCATTTGTCGTTGGATTGAGATTACTTTTGAAGTCCACGGTTGAAGCCAATGCAGTGGATTGAAATATGCCTTTTAAGTCCTTGAATAAACTGACTCTGAAATAGCATTTCAAATGCATTTTCTCCAGATGGCACTGGGGAGAAAGAACAAGACCCAAACCAAGTAATTCTTTCACTTGTCATGTAATACTCTGAAAGTCAGCAAAGGGGCTCCCAAGAAGACACTGGCATCCATTAAATTGATTACCATTTTCCTATCAGAAGGTCAGCATGAAAAAAACCTATAAAATAAAATGTAACCCTAACTTTTTGCACTTTTTTATGTAAGTATACAGGAGGCTCACACATACATGTGAAAATTTTGAACCTCCAGATGCCAAAAACAGGGCATGACGGACAGATTACACTGCCAGACCTGAATACTATGCTATGATGCATTAACGTTCTACTAGGAAATTGCAAGTATATTGAAACACAAATAATTCATGGAGAAAAAGTAAATATGAAGTTTAGGTAAGGATCTGAAGTTCATTCTCACAGTATGGAAGTAGTGATTGGATGGCATTCAAAAGCACTGGAGCAACCTCTTTGACATGCCGCACCTCCTTAAAATGGGGGGGGGGGGGGGGGGGGAGGGGGAG